>NW_027495637.1:0-248947 GCF_021521415.1 Bidens hawaiensis
TATAATTACTTAATAGTTTGTGAGAATCAGATTATGATGCTTCTGATAAAAAGAAAAGAGTGATTAGAAATACTATCGGTGTGATCTCACCACAAATTAAACTGAAAAAGCAACATGATTTAGTTTAAAGGTACGGCCTTTGTGATCTTACCATTTCCTTCAAATGTGGTTAAAGTGATGAGATTGAACTATATAAAACATGCATAAGAAATTATGGTTTTATGGAGTCTAATAATATTTATGTACAAGGGAAAAGATTAATTGATATACTACTTAAAAGTTTGTGAGAATCAGATTATGATGCTTCTGATAAAAAGAAAAGAGTGATTAGAAATGCTGTAGGTGTGATCTCACCACAAATTAAACTGAAAAAGCAACATGATTTAGTTTAAAGGTACCGCCTTTGTGATCTTCCCATTTCCTTCAAATGTGTTTCACCAGGCATTTATTCGCTAGCCAGCTTATACCACTAAATTGATACCCCGCCAGTTAAAAGATGCAAATTTCACATCTCATACTTAATTTAAAATCCAAAACGCACACCAACCAAAGCATGATTGATTCACATAAACATGAATCAATCATATTTTGTTAGAACAGGTTCTGACCCATACCTATTTTGCTCTTTTTATCACAAGTTGAGCAGCCTTTCCATGGTTGATATCGTCCTTATCATAGGTTGAGTAGTTTCAAATCTGTGATCAGGAAAAAGTGATGAGATTGAACTATATAAAACATGCATAAGAAATTATGTTTTATGGAGTCTAATAATATTTATGTACAAGGGAAAAGATTAATTGATATATTACTTAAAAGTTTTGTGAGAATCAGATTATGATGCTTCTGATAAAAAGAAAAGAGTGATTAGAAATACTATCAGTGTGATCTCACCACAAATTAAACTGAAAAAGCAACATGATTTAGTTTAAAGGTACGGCCTTTGTGATCTTACCATTTCCTTCAAATGTGTTTCACCATGCATTTATTCGCTAGCCAGCTCATACCACCAAATTGATACCCCGCCTGTTAAAAGATGCAAATTTCACATCTCATACTTAATTTAAAATCCAAAACGCACCAAATTGACCAACCAAAGCATGATTGATTATCATAAACATGAATCAATCATATTTTGTTAGAACATGTTCTGACCCAAACCTATTTTGCTCTTTATCACAAGTTGGGCAGCCTTTCCAAGGTTGATATCGTCCTTATCATAGGTTGAGTAGTTTCAAATCTGTGATCAGGAAAAAGTGATGAGATTGAACTATATAAAACATGCATAAGATATTATGTTTTATGGAGTCTAATAATATTTATGTACAAGGGAGAAGATTAATTGATATATTACTTAAAAGTTTGTGAGAATCAGATTATGATGCTTCTGATAAAAAGAAAAGAGTGATTAGAAATGCTGTCGGTGTGATCTCACCACAAATTAAATTGAAAAAGCAACATGATTTAGTTTAAAGGTACGGCCTTTGTGATCTTACCATTTCCTTCAAATGTGTTTCACCAGGCATTTATTCGCTAGCCAGCTCATACCACTAAATTGATACCCCGCCAGTTAAAAGATGAAAATTTCACATATCATACTTAATTTCAAATCCAAAACGCACCAAATTGACCAACCAAATCATGATTGTTTCACATAAACATGAATCAATCATATTTTGTTAGAACATGTTCTGACCCAAAACTATTTTGCTCCTTATCACAAGTTGGGCAGCCTTTCCAAGGTTGATATCGTCCTTATCATAGGTTGAGTAGTTTCAAATCTGTGATCAGGAAAAAGTGATGAGATTGAACTATATAAAACATGCATAAGAAATTATGTTTTATGGAGTCTAATAATATTTATGTACAGGGAAAAGATTAATTGATATATTACTTAAAAGTTTGTGAGAATCAGATTATGATGCTTCTGATAAAAAGAAAAGAGTGATTAGAAATACTATCGGTGTGATCTCACCACAAATTAAACTGAAAAATCAACATGATTTAGTTTAAAGGTACCGCCTTTGTGATCTTACCATTTCCTTCAAATGTGTTTCACCAGGCATTTATTCGCTAGCCAGCTCATACCACCAAATTGATACCCCGCCTGTTAAAATATGCAAATTTCACATATCATACTTAATTTAAAATCCAAAACGCACCAAATTGACCAACCAAAGCATGATTGATTCACATAAACATGAATCAATCATATTTTGTTAGAACATGTTCTGACCCAAACCTATTTTGCTCCTTATCACAAGTTGGGCAGCCTTCCAAGGTTGATATCGTCCTTATCATAGGTTGAGAAGTTTCAAATCTGTGATCAGGAAAAAGTGATGAGATTGAACTATATAAAACATGCATTAGAAATTATGTTTTATGGAGTCTAATAATATTTATGTACAAGGGAAAAGATTAATGATATATTACTTAAAAGTTTGTGAGAATCATATTATGATGCTTCTGATAAAAAGAAAAGAGTGATTAGAAATGTTGTCGGTGTGATCTCACCACAAATTAAATTGAAAAAGCAACATGATTTAGTTTAAAGGTACGGCCTTTGTGATCATACCATTTCCTTCAAATGTGTTTCACCAGGCATTTATTCGCTAGCCAGCTCATACCACTAAATTGATACCCCGCCAGTTAAAAGATGAAAATTTCACATATCATACTTAATTCAAATCCAAAACGCACCAAATTGACCAACCAAGTCATGATTGTTTCACATAAACATGAATCAATCATGTTTTGTTAGAACATGTTCTGTCCCAAACCTATTTTACTCCTTATCACAAGTAGGGCAGCCTTTCCAAGGTTGATATCGTCCTTATCATAGGTTGAGTAGTTTCAAATCTGTGATCAGGAAAAAGTGATGAGATTGAACTATATAAAACATGCATAAGAAATTATGTTTTATGGAGTCTAATAATATTTATGTACTAGGGAAAAGATTAATTGATATATTACTTAAAAGTTTGTGAGAATCAGATTATGATGCTTCTGATAAACAGAAAAGAGTGATTAGAAATGCTGTCGGTGTGATCTCACCACAAATTAAACTGAAAAAGCAACATGATTTAGTTTAAAGGTACGGCCTTTGTGATCTTACCATTTCCTTCAAATGTGTTTCACCAGGCATTTATTCGCTAGCCAGCTCATACCACCAAATTGATACCCCGCCAGTTAAAAGATGAAAATTTCACATATCATACTTAATTTCAAATCCAAAACGCACCAAATTGACCAACCAAAGCATGATTGATTCACATAAACATGAATCAATCATATTTTGTTAGAACATGTTCTGACCCATACCTATTTGGCTCTTTATCACAAGTTGAGCAGCCTTTCCATGGTTGATATCGTCCTTATCATAGGTTGAGTAGTTTCAAATCTGTGATCAGGAAAAAGTGATGAGATTGAACTATATAAAACATGCATAAGAAATTATGTTTTATGGAGTCTAATAATATTTATATACAAAGGAAAAGATTAATTGATATATTACTTAAAAGTTTGTGAGAATCAGATTATGATGCTTTTGATAAAAAGAAAAGAGTGATTAGAAATACTATCGGTGTGATCTCACCACAAATTAAATTGAAAAGCAACATGATTTAGTTTAAAGGTACGACCTTTGTGATCTTACCATTTCCTTCAAATGTGTTTCACCAGGCATTTATTCGGTAGCCAGCTCATACCACTAAATTGATACCCCGCCTGTTAAAAGATGCAAATTTCACATATCATACTTAATTTCAAATCCAAAACGCACCAAATTGACCAACCAAAGCATGATTGATTCACATAAACATGAATCAATCATATTTTGTTAGAACATGTTCTGACCCAACCCTATTTTCGTCCTTATAACAAGTTGGGCAGCCATTTCAAGGTTGATATCGTCCTTATCATAGGTTGAGTAGTTTCAAATATGTGATCAGGAAAAAGTGATGAGATTGAACTATATAAAACATGCATAAAAAATTATGTTTTTATGGAGTCTAATAATATTTATGTACAAGGGAAAAGATTAATTGATATATTACTTAAAAGTTTGTGAGAATCAGATATTGATGCTTCAGATAAAAAGAAAAGAGTGATTAGAAATAATGTCCGTGTGATCTCATCACAAATTAAACTGAAAAAGCAACATGATTTAGTTTAAAGGTACGGCCTTTGTGATCTTACCATTTCCTTCAAATGTGTTTCACTAGGCATTTATTCGCTAGCCAGCTCATACCACTAAATTGATACCCCGCCTGTTAAAAGATGCATATTTCACATATCATACTTAATTTCAAATCCAAAACGCACCAAATTGACCAACCAAAGCGATGATTGATTCACATAAACATGAATCAATCATATTTTGTTAGAACATGTTCTGACCCAAACCTATTTTGGTCCTTAAAACAAGTTGGGCAGCCTTTCCAAGGTTGATATCGTCCTTATCATAGGTTGAGTAGTTTCAAATCTGTGATCAGGAAAAAGTGATGAGATTGAACCATATAAAACATGCATAAGAAATTATGTTTTATGGAGTCTAATAATATTTATGTACAAGGGAAAAGATTAATTGATATATTACTTAAAAGTTTGTGAGAATCAGATTATGATGCTTCTGATAAAAAGAAAAGAGTGATTAGAAATACTATCGGTGTGATCTCACCACAAATTAAACTGAAAAATCAACATGATTTAGTTTAAAGGTACCGCCTTTGTGATCTTACCATTTCCTTCAAATGTGTTTCACCAGGCATTTATTCGCTAGCCAGCTCATACCACCAAATTGATACCCCGCCTGTTAAAATATGCAAATTTCACATATCATACTTAATTTAAAATCCAAAACGCACCAAATTGACCAACCAAAGCATGATTGATTCACATAAACATGAATCAATCATATTTTGTTAGAACATGTTCTGACCCAAACCTATTTTGCTCCTTATCACAAGTTGGGCAGCCTTTCCAAGGTTGATATCGTCCTTATCATAGGTTGAGAAGTTTCAAATCTGTGATCAGGAAAAAGTGATGAGATTGAACTATATAAAACATGCATTAGAAATTATGTTTTATGGAGTCTAATAATATTTATGTACAAGGGAAAAGATTAATTGATATATTACTTAAAAGTTTGTGAGAATCATATTATGATGCTTCTGATAAAAAGAAAAGAGTGATTAGAAATGTTGTCGGTGTGATCTCACCACAAATTAAATTGAAAAAGCAACATGATTTAGTTTAAAGGTACGGCCTTTGTGATCATACCATTTCCTTCAAATGTGTTTCACCAGGCATTTATTCGCTAGCCAGCTCATACCACTAAATTGATACCCCGCCAGTTAAAAGATGAAAATTTCACATATCATACTTAATTTCAAATCCAAAACGCACCAAATTGACCAACCAAGTCATGATTGTTTCACATAAACATGAATCAATCATGTTTTGTTAGAACATGTTCTGTCCCAAACCTATTTTACTCCTTATCACAAGTAGGGCAGCCTTTCCAAGGTTGATATCGTCCTTATCATAGGTTGAGTAGTTTCAAATCTGTGATCAGGAAAAAGTGATGAGATTGAACTATATAAAACATGCATAAGAAATTATGTTTTATGGAGTCTAATAATATTTATGTACTAGGGAAAAGATTAATTGATATATTACTTAAAAGTTTGTGAGAATCAGATTATGATGCTTCTGATAAACAGAAAAGAGTGATTAGAAATGCTGTCGGTGTGATCTCACCACAAATTAAACTGAAAAAGCAACATGATTTAGTTTAAAGGTACGGCCTTTGTGATCTTACCATTTCCTTCAAATGTGTTTCACCAGGCATTTATTCGCTAGCCAGCTCATACCACCAAATTGATACCCCGCCAGTTAAAAGATGAAAATTTCACATATCATACTTAATTTCAAATCCAAAACGCACCAAATTGACCAACCAAAGCATGATTGATTCACATAAACATGAATCAATCATATTTTGTTAGAACATGTTCTGACCCATACCTATTTGGCTCTTTATCACAAGTTGAGCAGCCTTTCCATGGTTGATATCGTCCTTATCATAGGTTGAGTAGTTTCAAATCTGTGATCAGGAAAAAGTGATGAGATTGAACTATATAAAACATGCATAAGAAATTATGTTTTATGGAGTCTAATAATATTTATATACAAAGGAAAAGATTAATTGATATATTACTTAAAAGTTTGTGAGAATCAGATTATGATGCTTTTGATAAAAAGAAAAGAGTGATTAGAAATACTATCGGTGTGATCTCACCACAAATTAAATTGAAAAAGCAACATGATTTAGTTTAAAGGTACGACCTTTGTGATCTTACCATTTCCTTCAAATGTGTTTCACCAGGCATTTATTCGGTAGCCAGCTCATACCACTAAATTGATACCCCGCCTGTTAAAAGATGCAAATTTCACATATCATACTTAATTTCAAATCCAAAACGCACCAAATTGACCAACCAAAGCATGATTGATTCACATAAACATGAATCAATCATATTTTGTTAGAACATGTTCTGACCCAACCCTATTTTCGTCCTTATAACAAGTTGGGCAGCCATTTCAAGGTTGATATCGTCCTTATCATAGGTTGAGTAGTTTCAAATATGTGATCAGGAAAAAGTGATGAGATTGAACTATATAAAACATGCATAAAAAATTATGTTTTATGGAGTCTAATAATATTTATGTACAAGGGAAAAGATTAATTGATATATTACTTAAAAGTTTGTGAGAATCAGATATTGATGCTTCAGATAAAAAGAAAAGAGTGATTAGAAATAATGTCCGTGTGATCTCATCACAAATTAAACTGAAAAAGCAACATGATTTAGTTTAAAGGTACGGCCTTTGTGATCTTACCATTTCCTTCAAATGTGTTTCACTAGGCATTTATTCGCTAGCCAGCTCATACCACTAAATTGATACCCCGCCTGTTAAAAGATGCATATTTCACATATCATACTTAATTTCAAATCCAAAACGCACCAAATTGACCAACCAAAGCATGATTGATTCACATAAACATGAATCAATCATATTTTGTTAGAACATGTTCTGACCCAAACCTATTTTGGTCCTTAAAACAAGTTGGGCAGCCATTTCAAGGTTGATATCGTCCTTATTATAGGTTGAGTAGTTTCAAATATGTGATCAGGAAAAAGTGACGAGATTGTACTATATAAAACATTCATAAGAAATTATGTTTTATGGAGTCTAATAATATTTATGTACAAGGGAAAAGATTAATTGATATATTACTTAATAGTTTGTGAGAATCAGATTATGATGCTTGTGATAAAAAGAAAAGAGTGATTAGAAATACTGTCGGTGTGATCTCACCACAAATTAAATTGAAAAAGCAACATGATTTAGTTTAAAGGTACGGCCTTTGTGATCTTACCATTTCCTTCAAATGTGTTTCACCAGGCATTTTTTCGCTAGCCAGCTCATACCACTAAATTGATACCCCGCCGGTTAAAAGATGAAAATTTCACATATCATACTTAATTTCAAATCCAAAACGCACCAAATTGACCAACCAAATCATGATTGTTTCACATAAACATGAATCAATCATATTTTGTTAGAACATGTTCTGACCCAAACCTATTTTGCTCCTTATCACAAGTTGGGCAGCCTTTCCAAGGTTGATATCGTCCTTATCATAGGTTGAGTAGTTTCAAATCTGTGATTAGGAAAAAGTGATGAGATTGAACTATATAAAACATGCATAAGAAATATGTTTTATGGAGTCTAATAATATTTATGTACAAGGGAAAAGATTAATTGATATATAACTTAAAAGTTTGTGAGAATCAGATTATGATGCTTCTGATAAAAAGAAAAGAGTGATTAGAAATGCTGTCGGTGTGATCTCACCACAAATTAAATTGAAAAACCAACATGATTTAGTTTAAAGATACGGCCTTTGTGATCTTACCATTTCCTTCAAATGTGTTTCACCAGGCATTTATTCGCTAGCCAGCTCATACCACTAAATTGATACCCCGCTTGTTAAAAGATACAAATTTCACATATCATACTTAATTTAAAATCCAAAACGCACCAAATTGACCAACCAAAGCATGATTGATTCACATAAACATGAATCAATCATATTTTGTAAGAACATGTTCTAATCCAAACCTATTTTGCTCCTTATCACAAGTTGGGCAGCCTTTCCAAGGTTGATATCGTCCTTATCATAGGTTGAGTAGTTTCAAATCTGTGATCAGGAAAAAGTGATGAGATTGAACTATATAAAACATGCATAAGAAATTATGTTTTATGGAGTCTAATAATATTTATGTACAAGGGAAAAGATTAATTGATATATTACTTAAAAGTTTGTGAGAATCAGATTATGATGCTTCTGATAAAAAGAAAAGAGTGATTAGAAATGTTGTCGGTGTGATCTCACCACAAATTTAACTGAAATAGCAACATGATTTAGTTTAAAGGTACGGCCTTTGTGATCTTACCATTTCCTTCAAATGTGTTTCACTAGGTGTAACACCCCGTAACCGCAGCGGAAACGTACACGGGATGCAACAGACACATCTGATATCAACAGCATTGCTTATAAAGAAAATACCACTACATTAATTTATAACATATTACATTGTTGCGAGTTGCGTTACTGTCTAGGTGTTACACACATATATTACCAATAAGACATTAATATATATTCATTACAAAATACAGAGGAGCAAGCTTCCAACAGGTAGCACAGATAGTTAAGCATATATTAATCATTCCAACCTGGGCATACCTAGAAAGCATGTAAAGAAAACGGGTCAACTACGAATAGTTGGTGAGTTTCACTAATTTAAATAAACCATAAATCAGTATAAAAATCATATGTTAATGATGAAATTATGCTAAGCCCGTTAATGAAAACTCTATTAACCCAAAAACACATTAAATGACCCTTGGGGACACTGTTAACCCAGAACATATCCAATAACCCCTGGGGACACTGTTAACCCAGCGCATATCAAATACCCTCTGGGGACACTGTTAACCCAGAACCATATCCAATAACCTCTGGGGACACTGTTAACCCAGAACCATATCCAGTAACCTCTGGGGACACTGTTAACCCAGAAACATATCCAATACCCTCTGGGACACTGTTAACCCAGAGATATATCCAATAACCCTCTGGGAACTAAGTTACCCCAGAACAATTCCACCCGATAAACAAATTATCTATTCTATGCATCATACCATATATATATCTATATAAACATACAAGTGTTTCCATACGATCGGTATGTACTTAGATAATTTAACACAATCATGCTTTCCGCCCCGGGAAAATATTTAAAACAGTTCATTAAAAGGGGCTCGTGAAAACTCACCTTTTTGTGAGTCTGTGGGTAATACAATGAACAGCTACGTGCCTGGATCTGTAATATAATATCTAGTCGTTACTATATAATTCCCATAAACTAAATCCGTATTAATCGGTACATCTGGGGACATTGTTAACCCAGTACTGTACTCGATCCGGGGACAATGTTAACCCCGTGACACTCCTAAGGACTCAGATTGTGCCATTACTTAGAGTCGGACGGTCAAAATTATCATTTTTATGTTTTCCTTGATTTGCGTGCCTAGCACGGTCATCCGTTTTTAGTTTCAAAAATGAATTTATTCACACTTAACCCAAAAATGGTGTTTGACTGTTATTTTAGTTAAAGTGATGAAATTAGAGCTCGGTTCGACACCCCGTTTGGCCGCGGGGCCCGTTTCCGTCATTTAGGTGCCGGAAACAGTAAAATCGGGTAAAATTACCCAAATCATCCGAATTATTTTTGGATGATTTATTTTTACTTATTTTACTTAGTTTTATGAAAATGGTTCATTTTTAAGTTTTTATATACCAGTCAGCTCGCTTATGCGAGTTTTGCCGGTTTACACGTTTTAATGCTTTAAATATTTGTTTTTATGTTCATTTTAGCACAAATAATTACCCGTTTAGTCTTGGGTCTTGAAATTTTGTACAAAACTTATTTTGACAGAAAGAAAATTTTACAAAATTTTCCAGATTTATTTTCCTATATTTACATTTATTTATCTATTTTTAAACCTTTTTTAATACACTAAATATCTCAAAAATACCAAAACACTTTAGAAAAATCCCAAATTTTTCTGGGATGATCCTTGCCATCCTCATAACTCCCTGGAATTTTTCCAGAATTTAAAACTCATTTTTCAAGCCATTTTAACCCAAAACCGAGCTAGAAAGCCCTAGAACTCGTTTCACCGAAAAGCCTACTTAGACTTTTCCAACTGAGCTCAAATTTTGTGGGTGACTTTTATATGTTATAAAAAGCTTATCTTAAATTTTCCAGAATGTTTCATCATGTTTAGCTATTTTTCACCATTTTTGGCCAAAACCGAGCATTAAATTCACCAAATATTCATCTTTTATCCAAAAATTACCAAAAATTCACAGATCTCATATTTTCATGTGTAGATCATCTCTGTGAAATTTCGTGACCCGACTCTAAGCGTGCTACAATCTGTCCAAATTTCATAACCACACGAAAACCGAACTATCTTGTGTTTTCTAGCTTTAGATCGCAAGGATCTCGGTTTCTAGCCTTTGCTAGCCGCTAGATACAACACTTACAAGCACAATAACACTATACCAAGCAAACTATACCAACAATCAAACCATTTCTTTCAAAGTGTCGGTTTTTAAGTAAAAACAAAGGTTTTAACCGTAGAAATCCATTCCCGACTCTTTTTACTCATTTCTTGGACCAAGATCCCTTGTATAACTTGTATACATCTCTTGATCATACAAGAGTTGGTTTCATCTCGGGTTTTCACCCATCTTTCACTTGGAAACTCATTTTAACAAGATTTTAACCGTAAAAATTCGTTATAAACTCTTTTAACTCATCACTTGGATCAAGATCCTTTGTATAACTTGTATACATCACTTGATCATGCGAGAATCGGTTTCAACTCGGGTTTTCACCCATTTTTACATTTGAAACCTCCTTTTCTCAAGATCATGAAGTTAGAAAACAAAATTCAAGCTTAAAAACATATGTTATACCTTCAAATCTTGGTTAGAACTTGGGTTTTTGGATGAACTTTGAAGGGTTTAGAGAGTTGAGAGAGTTTTGATTGTTTTATGTTAGAAAAAAAAAGAAATGAATGTGTATAGTGTGTGTATATGGGCCGGCCTAAAGGTGGTGTGGGGGGGCCCACAAGTTCAATATTAGCCACACATTTGGATTACACAATCCGGATAATGTTGTGGATAGTCTGGTTCAGTTCGTTTCTCGTTTAAACTCGTAATTCGGCTTAAAACGAGCCTAAAATGGTCGTTTTTCGGGTTAAAATGAAATTTACATAAAACTGATTTAAAAACTTTAAAAACTTAACCCATGACATTAAAACATCATATTATTAATAATTACGCATCTTTTTCGGCTTGATTGATCGTCTCTTGCTTGGTTTGGTGTTAAAGGTTTCGTTTAGCGTACCGACGTACCATTAAATCGAAATCCTTTTTCTGTGCTATAATTCACCTATCCCGAAGCATTAATACTTCGTAAATATCACTAAACATTATATACTTCGTCTATGATGAAATTCCCGATTCGTTCGGGTTTCAATAACCGATCATTGATTAATTGTAAATCCAATACGATTCACTATATAATTGAGTATGATTCATACTGTGAACCATATATATTCGTATAAACATACTATAACTCATATAATCAGTATTAAATAACACGTAAATAGTATATTCCGGCTAGGGTATACCTGGATTTGCCGGAATCGTTACATTCTCCCCCCGTTATAAAAATTTCGTCCTCGAAATTTTACGCGACAACTACTTCCTTTTGAGGAAACAGGTGGGGGTATTTCTTCCGAAATTCGTCCTTTCGTTCCCAAGTAAATTATGGGCCTCGTTGCGAATTCCATCTAACTTTGACCAACGAGATCTTATTGTGTCTAAGTTGCTTGATTTTACCGTCCACTATTTCGATGGGCTCCTCTACGAAGTTGAGCCTATCACTTATTTGAACACCCTCTAAGGGTAACACAGTTGTCTCATCCGCCAGACATCTTTTCAAATTTGACACATGAAACACGTTATGAACTGCACTTAGTTCCTCAGGCAGTTCTAGTCGGTAAGCTACCGGACCGATCTTTGCAGTAATAATGAATGGTCCAATATATCTAGGGGCCAACTTCCCCGCCTTTCCAAATCTGACCACTCCTTTCCAGGGTGATACTTTCAGATATACTTTTTCACCCTTCTCAAATGACAATGGTTTTCGACGGGTATCGGCATAACTCTTCTGCCGGTCCCGCGCGGCTTTTAGGTTGTTCTTAATTTCAAGAATCTTGCTGGTCATCTCCTGGACCAGATCCGATCTAATGACCTGCGGGTCTCCCACTTCAAACCAGCAAAGTGGTGATCGGCACTTCCGCCCATACAATGCTTCATAAGGTGCTGCCTTTATACTGCTATGGTAACTGTTATTATAGGAAAATTCAACGAGTGGGAGATGTTGATCCCAATTTCCCTTAAAGTCCAGTACGCAGGCACGAAGCAGGTCCTCCAAAGTTTGAATGGTCCTCTCAGACTGACCATCGGTCTGAGGGTGGTAAGCTGTGCTTAGGTCAATACGTGTTCCCAACGCTTCTTGGACAGCTTGCCAAAGTTTGGAGGTGAAATGGCTATCCCTATCGGAGATGATCGAGATGGGGATGCCATGACGAGACACTATTTCATTTATATAAATTTGCGCAAGTCTCTCGGTGTTATAATTATTTCTAATTGGAATAAAATGTGCCGATTTGGTTAATCGATCCACGATTACCCAAATTGCATCATGACCTCGGGGCGTCTTGGGGAGGTGTGTCACAAAATCCATTGTGATCTGCTCCCACTTCCATTCCGGAATTTCCGGTTGTTGCAACATTCCCGAAGGTTTCTGGTGCTCCGCCTTAACCCTCGCACACGTCGTACACTTGCCGACGTATGTGGCTATATCCTTTTTCATACCTGGCCACCAGTAAAATTCTTTCACATCCTGGTACATTTTATCAGATCCCGGATGTATGGAATATTTCGACTTATGCGCTTCGTCCATGATTAATTCACGAAGGTCATGGAGGGTCGGGATCCAAATCCGATTTTTGAAATAGAGAATTTCGTCCACACGCTGTTCGAAATTCTTCTCATTCCCGTAAAGTCCTTCTTTATCCAATTGGTCCTCTTTCAACGCCTCGCGTTGAGCGACTCGAATCAAATCCGAAAGGTTTGACTGGACTATCATTCCCAACGCCCGCACTCGCAATGGTTTAACCCGATCCTTCCTACTCAAGGCATCGGCTACGACGTTAGCCTTGCCGGGGTGATATCGAATGTCACAGTCATAGTCACTCAGCAACTCAACCCATCTTCGTTGCCTCATATTCAGTTCTTTCTGATCGAATATGTGTTGCAAACTTTTATGATCAGTGAATATGGTGCACTTTGTACCGTAGAGATAGTGTTTCCAGATTTTAAGTGCAAAGATGACTGCTCCCAGTTCCAAGTCATGAGTAGTGTAGTTTTTCTCATGAACTTTTAACTGTCGAGACGCATAGGCTATGACCTTTTTATTTTTCATTAACACACATCCTAACCCTTTACGGGATGCGTCACAATATACAACAAATCCATCGTCTCCGTCGGGGAGACTTAAGATTGGCGCTTGACACAACCTTTGCTTTAGCGTTTGAAACGCCGCTTCCTGCTCTTCACCCCATTCATATTTCCGATCCTTTTGAGTCAGGAGGGTTAAAGGTTGGGCGATGCTGGAAAAATTCTCTATAAATCGACGATAGTATCCAGCTAAGCCTAAGAATTGGCGGATTTCCTTCGGAGATTTAGGCGCTTGCCAATCCTTAATTGCTTCAACTTTCCTCGGATCAACGTGTATTCCTTGGTGGTTTATAACGTGACCGAGGAATTGCACCTCTTGTAACCAGAAGTTACACTTGGAGAATTTTGCATACAACTTCTCCTGATCCAAAAGCTCCAAAATTAACCTCAAATGTCGCTCATGTTCTTCTTTACTTTTTGAATATATCAAAATATCGTCAATAAATACAATGACGAATTTGTCGAGGTAGGGTTTACAGACTCGGTTCATGAGATCCATGAACACCGCTGGCGCATTTGTTAGCCCAAAAGGCATAACTAAAAATTCGTAGTGGCCGTAGCGAGTCCGAAACGCGGTTTTCGGGATATCCTCCTCTTAAATTCTAACTTGGTGGTATCCCGATCTAAGATCAATTTTTGAGAAATAGCTCGCACCTTGTAGTTGGTCGAACAAATCATCGATTCGGGGAAGAGGATACCTATTTTTGATGGTTAACTTGTTCAATTCCCTGTAGTCAATGCACATTCGAAGGCTTCCGTCCTTCTTTTTCACAAATAGTACGGGTGCACCCCACGGGGAATAGCTGGGACGTATAAATCCCTTATCCAACAATTCCTGCAACTGGTTGGATAATTCTTGCATTTCGGACGGTGCAAATCTGTAAGGGGCCTTAGCAACAGGGCCGGCTTGAGGTAATAAGTCGATTCTGAATTCGACTTGTCGGGTTGGCGGTAATCCAGGAAGTTCTTCTGGGAAAACTTGTGGAAATTCGCGTACCACGGGAATATCGTCCACTCGTTTTTCCTCAGAATCAGTGGCCGTCAGGCTCGCTAGATACGCCACACATCCCTGACGCATATATTTTAGCGCCTTGAGGTGAGATATAAATGGCATCATATTGCCCGACTTATCACCCTGCACTAATACTTCTTCGTCATCCGACACCCGGATTTTGACGAGTTTCTTTTCACAATTTATCTCTACCTTGTTGCGTGCTAACCAATCCATTCCCACTATCACATCAAAACTACCCAGTTCTACAGGTAACAAGTCAATCAGGAAGGATTGTTCGTTTAGAATAAAAGGACAATTCCGAACAATTTGATTGACTATCATGGTCTTACCGTTAGCAACTTCTACGGTATAGGGTTCTATGGATTCACTAACCGGCATGTTTGCTAATGACAGGAATTTAACGGAGACGAAACTTCTATCAGCACCCGTATCAAATAATACAGAAGCGTAATGGTCAGAAACAAGGAATGTACCTGTCACTACGCTGGGGTCCTGACGTGCTTCGCTCGCCCCTATCACGAAAGCTCGGCTTCTCGCCGGGTTGGACGACGATGCCTGACCCGCGGGTTGCCGCCCATTTCTTCCTTGATTCAGCTTCGGACAGTTTTTCTTGAAGTGATCTGTGCTACCGCATTCGTAGCAAGCACGGCTGGTGGTCACCAATTGGTTTCCTTGGGGGTTTTGCTGTTGGGTTGGTTGGTTCCTAAATGATTGCGCACGGATAGGTTGCGGTTGACGGTTCAGGTTGTTCAAGTTTGTCCTACAACTGGGTGCGTAGTGCCCAATCCTGCCACACCGGTGGCACACCACCTCTTTGCACACGCCACCATGGTGGTAACCACATTTCCCACATTTAGGAAACGTTCCCCTCTGCGGTTCTTGCCTTCCGCCCGAACTAGTCATGGCGTAGTTCTGGGCAGTGGGTCTAGCACGTTTACCTTGTTGCTTCTCCCGGATCCTATTGTCATACGTACCTCGCTTTCCTCCAGCCGACTCTCCTGTCGCCTTTAGCGATCCACTCCTTAAGAAATCATACGTGACAATACCAGCCTGTGTCACTGCACCCTCATACGTCTGGTGTCCTCCCGCGTTAACTATACTCCTCACTACTGGAGTAAGTCCCCAAATATAACGTTCCACCCTCTTTGACTCTGGGGTGACCAACCACGGCACTAATCGTGATAGTTCATTAAACCGGTTGGTATATCCCAAGTGGTCCGCCCCATGCATCTCTAGGTTCCACAACTCATGTTCCAGTTTCTACAATTCATTCTTTGGGCAGAAATGTTTCAAAACAAGATCCTTAAGCTCTGCCCAGGTCATGCGGTTTGTCGCCGCCTGACCTCGAGTCTGTACTATGGTGTTCCACCATGTCAAGGCATGGTCTGTGAACGTACAGGTGGCGTACTTAACGACACAATCCTCGGGACAGTTGCTGATATTCACCACTGATTCTATTTTCTCTATCCATTTCACTAACCCATTCGGTCCTTCCGACCCGTTAAACTCTAAAGGCTTGCATAACATAAAGTCCTTGATTGAACAACCCCTGGATGGTCCAGTGCGGTTGGTCTCTACGGTAGGTATAGGGCCATTACTGTCTGTAGCGACCACCGTAGGCGGTGTGTCATTACTCGGAATCGTGTTATCAGTAGGTGGAGGATTAGCATTATGTTCCCCGCCATTATTTATGGGCGTTTGATTGCTCGGAGGGTTTGGATTGGTTGAGTTATTAATACTGGCGGCGATGCGCGATACTATATCCGGTATCGCCGCCTCCAACTGTTGAGCAATCAAACGGCTCACATCTACTTCCGATATTTTCGTGGATCGTTTCGGTGCCATTCTACACAATCATCAAAGAAATATATATAATCAATACCATCTCAAAACATAAAACACAATACATATTTCATTCCTTAGTAAACGTTGATTCATATTACACAACATCAGTTTACATACTTTCAGTCAACATTACATAACTAGTTTTATTACAAGGGCCCTATGTCGGTATCATCTCGACATAACCCGCAAAGGGGTCAGTGCTTGAATGATACCCAAAAGTATCTATAGTGATATGCCCTACAAGAGACCCACCCTAGGGGCCAGTGGTTGTATCATAACTAACCAAGATTCACTCCGTGTTAGTATCACCACTAACTACTTACACAGAGTATCAAAAAGAAAATGGTCCCTGACTAACCCCATCCAAACATAACTACTAAACATGGTGGTATGCCCACCACATCATCACTGCCACCAACGCCACCACTACTGCCACCACCCCCCGGAGCCACGCCTCTAACCGCTGAACCATCATTAGGGAGTACGAGCTCTCCCTGGTCAACCGGTCGATTGCATACTGGCAATCCAGTATGCGGTCACCAAGGTACACTCGTCTCTGTACCCCCACGGTCAGGGCGGCTGAGTGCTCATTTACTTGCTCTGTGAGCACTCGTAGCCAGGCTACCGAATCCCGCTCCTGTCTGGGAAGGCCCCAGACAGGTAGAGCCATCGGCTCGGGCTGGGATGAGGACTCTCCCCGACGAGTAGCAGGTCGTGGTGGGGAAGAGGTCGGTGGGACACGCGGAATGCTGATCCGCGCCGTAAGGCGGGGACCAAATCCCAGAGGGACAGAGGTGGCCTGCGGTGCGAGGGGAGTAGGGGATCTGACGATCCGGGCCGGGGAGGACTGACTCGAGCTCCTGTGACTCGCCTCGCTAGGCTCGGAGTCGGATGACACGTGTAAGCTCCCGGAGTTTCCGGGGCTAACCTCCTCCGGATCCTCCTCTACAGATAAGCTATGCGGACTTGACATTTTACCTGCACACAAGTTAACAAGCATATAGTTCTTTTCATAGTGTAATTCATAATCAAATTAATACATACTTATTTATACAACTTTGCCACATAGTAATATTATCATATATTTACACATATGTTGCCAATTTTACCTATGTAAGTCCCCCGTAACTTCCCCTGAATTCCCTCGTGCAGACAAGTCTGTTATTATGTTCCGGACCATAATAACCCACTTGTCCATCCAAGTTCATCCCGATCTCGTCACAATATATTATTAGTTGATATTCAGATCCTATAATACTTGAGCTACTGGTTATATTTTAGGTATCTTTTAAAGACATCCTAAATCTTTATAACCAATGGCTCTGATACCAAGTTCTGTAATACCCCGTAACCGCAGCGGAAACGTACACGGGATGCAACAGACACATCTGATATCAACAGCATTGCTTATAAATAAAATACCACTACATTAATTTATAACATATTACATTGTTGCGAGTTGCGTTACTGTCTAGGTGTTACACACATATATTACCAATAAGACATTAATATATATTCATTACAAAATACAGAGCAGCAAGCTTCCAACAGGTAGCACAGATAGTTAAGCACATATCAATCATTCCAACCTGGGCATACCTAGAAAGCATGTAAAGAAAACGGGTCAACTACGAATAGTTGGTGAGTTTCACTAATTTAAATAAACCATAGATCAGTATAAAAATCATATGTTAATGATGAAATTATGCTAAGCCCGTTAATGAAAACTCTATTAACCCAAAAACACATTAAATGACCCCTGGGGACACTGTTAACCCAGAACATATCCAATAACCCCTGGGGACACTGTTAACCCAGTACATATCAAATAACCCCTGGGGACACTGTTAACCCAGCGCATATCAAATACCCTCTGGGGACACTGTTAACCCAGAACCATATCCAATAACCTCTGGGGACACTGTTAACCCAGAACCATATCCAGTAACCTCTGGGGACACTGTTAACCCAGAAACATATCCAATACCCTCTGGGACACTGTTAACCCAGAGATATATCCAATAACCCTCTGGGAACTAAGTTACCCCAGAACAATTCCACCCGATAAACAAATTATCTATTCTATGCATCATACCATATATATATATATATAAACATACAAGTGTTTCCATACGATCGGTATGTACTTAGATAATTTAACACAATCATGCTTTCCGCCCCGGGAAAATATTTAAAACAGTTCATTAAAAGGGGCTCGTGAAAACTCACCTTTTTGTGAGTCTGTGGGTAATACAATGAACAGCTACGTGCCTGGATCTGTAATATAATATCTAGTCGTTACTATATAATTCCCATAAACTAAATCCGTATTAATCGGTACATCTGGGGACATTGTTAACCCAGTACTGTACTCGATCCGGGGACAATGTTAACCCCGTGACACTCCTAAGGACTCAGATTGTGCCATTACTTAGAGTCGGACGGTCAAAATTATCATTTTTATGTTTTCCTTGATTTGCGTGCCTAGCACGGTCATCCGTTTTTAGTTTCAAAAATGAATTTATTCACACTTAACCCAAAAATGGTGTTTGACTGTTATTTTAGTTAAAGTGATGAAATTAGAGCTCGGTTCGACACCCCGTTTGGCCGCGGGGCCCGTTTCCGTCATTTAGGTGCCGGAAACAGTAAAATCGGGTTAAATTACCCAAATCATCCGAATTATTTTTGGATGATTTATTTTTACTTATTTTACTTAGTTTTATGAAAATGGTTCATTTTTAGGTTTTTATATACCAGTCAGCTCGCTTATGCGAGTTTTGCCGGTTTACACGTTTTAATGCTTTAAATATTTGTTTTTATGTTCATTTTAGCACAAATAATTACCCGTTTAGTCTCGGGTCTTGAAATTTTGCACAAAACTTATTTTGACAGAAAGAAAATTTTACAAAATTTTCCAGATTTATTTTCCTATATTTACATTTATTTATCTATTTTTAAACCTTTTTAATACACTAAATATCTCAAAAATACCAAAACACTTTAGAAAAATCCCAAATTTTTCTGGGATGATCCTTGCCATCCTCATAACTCCCTGGAATTTTTCCAGAATTTAAAACTCATTTTTCAAGCCATTTTCACCCAAAACCGAGCTAGAAAGCCCTAGAACTCGTTTCACCGAAAAGCCTACTTAGACTTTTCCAACTAAGCTCAAATTTTGTGGGTGACTTTTATATGTTATAAAAAGCTTATCTTAAATTTTCCAGAATGTTTCATCATGTTTAGCTATTTTTCACCATTTTTGGCCAAAACCGAGCATTAAATTCACCAAATATTCATCTTTTATCCAAAAATTACCAAAAATTCACAGATCTCATATTTTCATGTGTAGATCATCTCTGTGAAATTTCGTGACCCGACTCTAAGCGTGCTACAATCTGTCCAAATTTCATAACCACACGAAAACCGAACTATCTTGTGTTTTCTAGCTTTAGATCGCAAGGATCTCGGTTTCTAGCCTTTGCTAGCCGCTAGATACAACACTTACAAGCACAATAACACTATACCAAGCAAACTATACCAACAATCAAACCATTTCTTTCAAAGTGTCGGTTTTTAAGTAAAAACAAAGGTTTTAACCGTAGAAATCCATTCCCGACTCTTTTTATTCATTTCTTGGACCAAGATCCCTTGTATAACTTGTATACATCTCTTGATCATACAAGAGTCGGTTTCATCTCGGGTTTTCACCCAGCTTTCACTTGGAAACTCATTTTAACAAGATTTTAACCGTAAAAATTCGTTATAAACTCTTTTAACTCATCACTTGGATCAAGATCCTTTGTATAACTTGTATACATCACTTGATCATGCGAGAATCGGTTTCAACTCGGGTTTTCACCCATTTTTACATTTGAAACCTCCTTTTCTCAAGATCATGAAGTTAGAAAACAAAATTCAAGCTTAAAAACATATGTTATACCTTCAAATCTTGGTTAGAACTTGGGTTTTTGGATGAACTTTGAAGGGTTTAGAGAGTTGAGAGAGTTTTGATTGTTTTATGTTAGAAAAAAAAAGAAATGAATGTGTATAGTGTGTGTATATGGGCCGGCCTAAAGGTGGTGTGGGGGGGGGCCCACAAGTTCAATATTAGCCACACATTTGGATTACACAATCCGGATAATGTTGTGGATAGTCTGGTTCAGTTCGTTTCTCGTTTAAACTCGTAATTCGGCTTAAAACGAGCCTAAAATGGTCGTTTTTCGGGTTAAAATGAAATTTACATAAAACTGATTTAAAAACTTTAAAAACTTAACCCATGACATTAAAACATCATATTATTAATAATTACGCATCTTTTTCGGCTTGATTGATCGTCTCTTGCTTGGCTTGGTGTTAAAGGTTTCGTTTAGCGTACCGACGTACCATTAAATCGAAATCCTTTTTCTGTGCTATAATTCACCTATCCCGAAGCATTAATACTTCGTAAATATCACTAAACATTATATACTTCGTCTATGATGAAATTCCCGATTCGTTCGGGTTTCAATAACCGATCATTGATTAATTGTAATTCCAATACGATTCACTATATAATTGAGTATGATTCATACTGTGAACCATATATATTCGTATAAACATACTATAACTCATATAATCAGTATTAAATAACACGTAAATAGTATATTCCGGCTAGGGTATACCTGGATTTGCCGGAATCGTTACACTAGGCATTTATTCGCTAGCCAGCTCATACCACTAAATAGATACCCCGCATGTTAAAAGATGAAAATTTCACATATCATACTTAATTTCAAATTCAAAACGCACCAAATTGACCAACCAAATCATGATTGATTCACATAAACATGAATCGATCATATTTTGTTAGAACATGTTCTGACCCAAACATATTTTGGTCCTTATCACAAGTTGGGCAGCCTTTCCAAGGTTGATATCGTCCTTATCATAGGTTGAGTAGTTTCAAATCTGTGATCAGGAAAAATTGATGAGATTGAACTATATAAAACATGCATAAGAAATTATGTTTTATGGAGTCTAATAATATTTATGTACAAGGGAAAAGATTAATTGATATATTACTTAAAAGTTTGTGAGAATCAGATTATTATGCTTCTGATAAAAAGAATAGAGTGATTAGAAATACTGTCGGTGTGATCTCACCACAAATTAAACTGAAAAAGCAACATGATTTAGTTTAAAGGTATGGCCTTTGTGATCTTACCATTTCCTTCAAATGTGTTTCACCAGGCATTTATTCGCTAGCCAGCTCATACCACCAAATTGATACCCCGCTTGTTAAAAGATACAAATTTCACATATCATACTTAATTTAAAATCCAAAACGCACCAAATTGACCAACCAAAGCATGATTGATTCACATAAACATGAATCAATCATATTTTGTAAGAACATGTTCTGACCCAAACCTATTTTGCTCCTTATCACAAGTTGGGCAGCCTTTCCAAGGTTGATATCGTCCTTATCATAGGTTGAGTAGTTTCAAATCTGTAATCAGGAAAAAGTGATGAGATTGAACTATATAAAACATGCATAAGAAATTATGTTTTATGGAGTCTAATAATATTTATGTACAAGGGAAAAGATTAATTGATATATTACTTAAAAGTTTGTGAGAATCAGATTATGATGCTTCTGATAAAAAGAAAAGAGTGATTAGAAATGCTGTCGGTGTGATCTCACCACAAATTAAATTGAAAAAGCAACATGATTTAGTTTAAAGGTACGGCCTTTGTGATCTTACCATTTCCTTCAAATGTGTTTCACCAGGCATTTATTCGCTAGCCAGCTCATACCACTAAATTGATACCCCGCTAGTTAAAAGATGAAAATTTCACATATCATACTTAATTTCAAATCCAAAACGCACCAAATTGACCAACCAAATCATGATTGTTTCACAAAAACATGAATCAATCATATTTTGTTAGAACATGTTCTGACACAAACCTATTTTGGTCCGTATCACAAGTTGGGCAGCCTTTCCAAGGTTGATATCGTCCTTATCATAGGTTGAGTAGTTTCAAATCTGTGATCAGGAAAAATTGATGAGATTGAACTATATAAAACATGCATAAGAAATTATGTTTTATGGACTCTAATAATATTTATGTACAAGGGAAAAGATTAATTGATATATTACTTAAAAGTTTGTGAGAATCAGATTATGATGCTTCTGATAAAAAGAAAAGAGTGATTAGAAATACTATCGGTGTGATCTCACCACAAATTAAACTGAAAAAGCAACATGATTTAGTTTAAAGGTACGGCCTTTGTGATCTTACCATTTCCTTCAAATGTGTTTCACCATGCATTTATTCGCTAGCCAGCTTATACCACCAAATTGATACCCCGCCTGTTAAAAGATGCAAATTTCACATATCATACTTAATTTAAAATCCAAAACGCACCAAATTGACCAACCAAAGCGTGATTGATTATCATAAACATGAATCAATCATATTTTGTTAGAACATGTTCTGACCCAAACCTATTTTGCTCCTTATCACAAGTTGGGCAGCCTTTCCAAGGTTGATATCGTCCTTATCATAGGTTGAGTAGTTTCAAATCTGTGATCAGGAAAAAGTGAAGAGATTGAACTATATAAAACATGCATAAGAAATTATGTTTTATGGAGTCTAATAATATTTATGTACAAGGGAAAAGATTAATTGATATATTACTTAAAAGTTTGTGAGAATCAGATTATGATGCTTCTGATAAAAAGAAAAGAGTGATTAGAAATGCTGTCGGTGTGATCTCACCACAAATGAAATTGAAAAAGCAACATGATTTAGTTTAAAGGTACGGCCTTTGTGATCTTACCATTTCCTTCAAATGTGTTTCACAAGGCATTTATTCGCTAGCCAGCTCATACCACTAAATTGATACCCCGCCAGTTAAAGGATGAAAATTTCACATATCATACTTAATTTCAAATCCAAAACGCACGAAATTGACCAACCAAATCATGATTGTTTCACAAAAATATGAATCAATCATATTTTGTTAAAACATGTTCTGACACAAACCTATTTTGGTCCGTATCACAAGTTGGGCAGCCTTTCCAAGGTTGATATAGTCCTTATCATAGGTTGAGTAGTTTCAAATCTGTGATCAGGAAAAATTGATGAGATTGAACTATATAAAACATGCATAAGAAATTATGTTTTATGGAGTCTAATAATATTTATGTACAAGGGAAAAGATTAATTGATATATTACTTAAAAGTTTGTGAGAATCAGATTATGATGCTTCTGATAAAAAGAAAAGAGTGATTAGAAATACTATCGGTGTGATCTCACCACAAATTAAACTGAAAAAGCAACATGATTTAGTTTAAAGGTACGGCCTTTGTGATCTTACCATTTCCTTCAAATGTGTTTCACCATGCATTTATTCGCTAGCCAGCTCATACCACCAAATTGATACCCCGCCTGTTAAAAGATGCAAATTTCACATATCATACTTAATTTAAAATCCAAAACGCACCAAATTGACCAACCAAAGCATGATTGATTCACATAAACATGAATCAATCATATTTTGTTAGAAAATGTTCTGACCCAAACCTATTTTGGTCCGTATCACAAGTTGGGCAGCCTTTCCAAGGTTGATATCGTCCTTATCATAGGTTGAGAAGTTTCAAATCTGTGATCAGGAAAAAGTGATGAGATTGAAATATATAAAACATGCATAAGAAATTATGTTTTATGGAGTCTAATAATATTTATGTACAAGGGAAAAGATTAATTGATATATTACTTAAAAGTTTGTGAGAATCATATTATGATGCTTCTGATAAAAAGAAAAGAGTGATTAGAAATGTTGTCGGTGTGATCTCACCACAAATTAAATTGAAAAAGCAACATGATTTAGTTTAAAGGTACGGCCTTTGTGATCTTACCATTTCCTTCAAATGTGTTTCACCAGGCATTAATTCGCTAGCCAGCTCATACCACTAAATTGATACCCCGCCAGTTAAAAGATGAAAATTTCACATATCATACTTAATTTCAAATCCAAAACGCACCAAATTGACCAACCAAGTCATGATTGTTTCACATAAACATGAATCAATCATATTTTGTTAGAACATGTTCTGGCCCAAACCTATTTTACTCCTTATCACAAGTTGGGCAGCCTTTCCAAGGTTGATATCGTCCTTATCATAGGTTGAGTAGTTTCAAATCTGTGATCAGGAAAAAGTGATGAGATTGAACTATATAAAACATGCATAAAAAATTATGTTTTATGGAGTCTAATAATATTTATGTACAAGGGAAAAGATTAATTGATATATTACTTAAAAGTTTGTGAGAATCAGATTATGATGCTTCTGATAAAAAGAAAAGAGTGATTAGAAATGCTGTCGGTGTGATCTCACCACAAATTAAACTGAAAAAGCAACATGATTTAGTTTAAAGGTACCGCCTTTGTGATCTTCCCATTTCCTTCAAATGTGTTTCACCAGGCATTTATTCGCTAGCCAGCTTATACCACTAAATTGATACCCCGCCAGTTAAAAGATGCAAATTTCACATATCATACTTAATTTCAAATTCAAAACGCACACCAACCAAAGCATGATTGATTCACATAAACATGAATCAATCATATTTTGTTAGAACATGTTCTGACCCATACCTATTTTGCTCTTTATCACAAGTTGAGCAGCCTTTCCATGGTTGATATCGTCCTTATCATAGGTTGAGTAGTTTCAAATCTGTGATCAGGAAAAAGTGATGAGATTGAACTATTTAAAACATGCATAAGAAATTATGTTTTATGGAGTCTAATAATATTTATGTACAAAGGAAAAGATTAATTGATATATTACTTAAAAGTTTGTGAGAATCAGATTATGATGCTTTTGATAAAAAGAAAAGAGTGATTAGAAATACTATCGGTGTGATCTCACCACAAATTAAATTGAAAAAGCAACATGATTTAGTTTAAAGGTACGGCCTTTGTGATCTTACCATTTCCTTCAAATGTGTTTCACTAGGCATTTATTCGCTAGCCAGCTCATACCACTAAATTGATACCCCGCTAGTTAAAAGATGAAAATTTCACATATCATACTTAATTTCAAATCCAAAACGCACCAAATTGACCAACCAAATCATGATTGTTTCACAAAAACATGAATCAATCATATTTTGTTAAAACATGTTCTGACACAAACCTATTTTGGTCCGTATCACAAGTTGGGCAGCCTTTCCAAGGTTGATATCGTCCTTATCATAGGTTGAGTAGTTTCAAATCTGTGATCAGGAAAAATTGATGAGATTGAACTATATAAAACATGCATAAGAAATTATGTTTTATGAAGTCTAATAATATTTATGTACAAGGGAAAAGATTAATTGATATATTACTTAAAAGTTTGTGAGAATCAGATTATGATGCTTCTGATAAAAAGAAAAGAGTGATTAGAAATACTATCGGTGTGATCTCACCACAAATTAAACTGAAAAAGCAACATGATTTAGTTTAAAGGTACGGCCTTTGTGATCTTACCATTTCCTTCAAATGTGTTTCACCATGCATTTATTCGCTAGCCAGCTCATACCACCAAATTTTTACCCCGCTAGTTAAAAGATGCAAATTTCACATATCATACTTAATTTAAAATCCAAAACGCACCAAATTGACCAACCAAAGCATGATTGATTCACATAAACGTGAATCAATCATATTTTGTTAGAACATGTTCTGACCCAAACCTATTTTGCTCCTTATCACAAGTTGGGCAGCCTTTCCAAGGTTGATATCGTCTTTATCATAGGTTGAGTAGTTTCAAATCTGTGATCAGGAAAAAGTGATGAGATTGAACTATATAAAACATGCATAAGAAATTATGTTTTATGGAGTCTAATAATATTTATGTACAAGGGATAAGATTAATTGATATATTACTTAAAAGTTTGTGAGAATCAGATTATGATGCTTCTGATAAAAAGAAAAGAGTGATTAGAAATGTTGTCGGTGTGATCTCACCACAAATTAAATTGAAAAAGCAACATGATTTAGTTTAAAGGTACGGCCTTTGTGATCTTACCATTTCCTTCAAATGTGTTTCACGAGGCATTTATTCGCTAGCCAGCTCATACCACCAAATTGATACCCCGCCAGTTAAAAGATGAAAATTTAACATATCATACTTAATTTCAAATCCAAAACGCACCAAATTGACCAACCAAAGCATGATTGATTCACATAAACATGAATCAATCATATTTTGTTAGAACATGTTCTGACCCATACCTATTTGGCTCTTTATCACAAGTTGAGCAGCCTTTCCATGGTTGATATCGTCCTTATCATAGGTTGAGTAGTTTCAAATCTGTGATCCGGAAAAAGTGATGAGATTGAACTATATAAAACATGCATAAGAAATTATGTTTTATGGAGTCTAATAATATTTATATACAAAGGAAAAGATTAATTGATATATTACTTAAAAGTTTGTGAGAATCAGATTATGATGCTTTTGATAAAAAGAAAAGAGTGATTAGAAATACTATCGGTGTGATCTCACCACAAATTAAATTGAAAAAGCAACATGATTTAGTTTAAAGGTACGACCTTTTGATCTTACCATTTCCTTCAAATGTGTTTCACCAGGCATTTATTCGGTAGCCAGCTCATACCACTAAATTGATACCCCGCCTGTTAAAAGATGCAAATTTCACATATCATACTTAATTTCAAATCCAAAACGCCCCAAATTGACCAACCAAAGCATGATTGATTCACATAAACATGAATCAATCATATTTTGTTAGAACATGTTCTGACCCAACCCTATTTTGGTCCTTATAACAAGTTGGGCAGCCATTTCAAGGTTGATATCGTCCTTATCATAGGTTGAGTAGTTTCAAATATGTGATCAGGAAAAAGTGATGAGATTGAACTATATAAAACATGCATAAGAAATTATGTTTTATGGAGTCTAATAATATTTATGTACAAGGGAAAAGATTAATTGATATATTACTTAAAAGTTTGTGAGAATCAGATATTGATGCTTCTGATAAAAAGAAAAGAGTGATTAGAAATACTGTCCGTGTGATCTCATCACAAATTAAACTGAAAAAGCAACATGATTTAGTTTAAAGGTACGGCCTTTGTGATCTTACCATTTCCTTCAAATGTGTTTCACTAGGCATTTATTCGCTAGCCAGCTCATACCACTAAATTGATACCCCGCCTGTTAAAAGATGCATATTTCACATATCATACTTAATTTCAAATCCAAAACGCACCAAATTGACCAACCAAAGCATGATTGATTCACATAAACATGAATCAATCATATTTTGTTAGAACATGTTCTGACCCAAACCTATTTTGGTCCTTATAACAAGTTGGGCAGCCATTTCAAGGTTGATATCGTCCTTATTATAGGTTGAGTAGTTTCAAATATGTGATCAGGAAAAAGTGATGAGATTGAACTATATAAAACATTCATAAGAAATTATGTTTTATGGAGTCTAATAATATTTATGTACAAGGGTAAAGATTAATTGATATATTACTTAATAGTTTGTGAGAATCAGATTATGATGCTTCTGATAAAAAGAAAAGAGTGATTAGAAATACTATCGGTGTGATCTCACCACAAATTAAACTGAAAAAGCAACATGATTTAGTTTAAAGGTACGGCCTTTGTGATCTTACCATTTCCTTCAAATGTGTTTCACCATGCATTTATTCGCTAGCCAGCTTATACCACCAAATTGATACCCCGCCTGTTAAAAGATGCAAATTTCACATATCATACTTAATTTAAAATCCAAAACGCACCAAATTGACCAACCAAAGCGTGATTGATTATCATAAACATGAATCAATCATATTTTGTTAGAACATGTTCTGACCCAAACCTATTTTGCTCCTTATCACAAGTTGGGCAGCCTTTCCAAGGTTGATATCGTCCTTATCATAGGTTGAGTAGTTTCAAATCTGTGATCAGGAAAAAGTGAAGAGATTGAACTATATAAAACATGCATAAGAAATTATGTTTTATGGAGTCTAATAATATTTATGTACAAGGGAAAAGATTAATTGATATATTACTTAAAAGTTTGTGAGAATCAGATTATGATGCTTCTGATAAAAAGAAAAGAGTGATTAGAAATGCTGTCGGTGTGATCTCACCACAAATGAAATTGAAAAAGCAACATGATTTAGTTTAAAGGTACGGCCTTTGTGATCTTACCATTTCCTTCAAATGTGTTTCACAAGGCATTTATTCGCTAGCCAGCTCATACCACTAAATTGATACCCCGCCAGTTAAAGGATGAAAATTTCACATATCATACTTAATTTCAAATCCAAAACGCACGAAATTGACCAACCAAATCATGATTGTTTCACAAAAATATGAATCAATCATATTTTGTTAAAACATGTTCTGACACAAACCTATTTTGGTCCGTATCACAAGTTGGGCAGCCTTTCCAAGGTTGATATAGTCCTTATCATAGGTTGAGTAGTTTCAAATCTGTGATCAGGAAAAATTGATGAGATTGAACTATATAAAACATGCATAAGAAATTATGTTTTATGGAGTCTAATAATATTTATGTACAAGGGAAAAGATTAATTGATATATTACTTAAAAGTTTGTGAGAATCAGATTATGATGCTTCTGATAAAAAGAAAAGAGTGATTAGAAATACTATCGGTGTGATCTCACCACAAATTAAACTGAAAAAGCAACATGATTTAGTTTAAAGGTACGGCCTTTGTGATCTTACCATTTCCTTCAAATGTGTTTCACCATGCATTTATTCGCTAGCCAGCTCATACCACCAAATTGATACCCCGCCTGTTAAAAGATGCAAATTTCACATATCATACTTAATTTAAAATCCAAAACGCACCAAATTGACCAACCAAAGCATGATTGATTCACATAAACATGAATCAATCATATTTTGTTAGAAAATGTTCTGACCCAAACCTATTTTGGTCCGTATCACAAGTTGGGCAGCCTTTCCAAGGTTGATATCGTCCTTATCATAGGTTGAGAAGTTTCAAATCTGTGATCAGGAAAAAGTGATGAGATTGAAATATATAAAACATGCATAAGAAATTATGTTTTATGGAGTCTAATAATATTTATGTACAAGGGAAAAGATTAATTGATATATTACTTAAAAGTTTGTGAGAATCATATTATGATGCTTCTGATAAAAAGAAAAGAGTGATTAGAAATGTTGTCGGTGTGATCTCACCACAAATTAAATTGAAAAAGCAACATGATTTAGTTTAAAGGTACGGCCTTTGTGATCTTACCATTTCCTTCAAATGTGTTTCACCAGGCATTAATTCGCTAGCCAGCTCATACCACTAAATTGATACCCCGCCAGTTAAAAGATGAAAATTTCACATATCATACTTAATTTCAAATCCAAAACGCACCAAATTGACCAACCAAGTCATGATTGTTTCACATAAACATGAATCAATCATATTTTGTTAGAACATGTTCTGGCCCAAACCTATTTTACTCCTTATCACAAGTTGGGCAGCCTTTCCAAGGTTGATATCGTCCTTATCATAGGTTGAGTAGTTTCAAATCTGTGATCAGGAAAAAGTGATGAGATTGAACTATATAAAACATGCATAAGAAATTATGTTTTATGGAGTCTAATAATATTTATGTACAAGGGAAAAGATTAATTGATATATTACTTAAAAGTTTGTGAGAATCAGATTATGATGCTTCTGATAAAAAGAAAAGAGTGATTAGAAATGCTGTCGGTGTGATCTCACCACAAATTAAACTGAAAAAGCAACATGATTTAGTTTAAAGGTACCGCCTTTGTGATCTTCCCATTTCCTTCAAATGTGTTTCACCAGGCATTTATTCGCTAGCCAGCTTATACCACTAAATTGATACCCCGCCAGTTAAAAGATGCAAATTTCACATATCATACTTAATTTCAAATTCAAAACGCACACCAACCAAAGCATGATTGATTCACATAAACATGAATCAATCATATTTTGTTAGAACATGTTCTGACCCATACCTATTTTGCTCTTTATCACAAGTTGAGCAGCCTTTCCATGGTTGATATCGTCCTTATCATAGGTTGAGTAGTTTCAAATCTGTGATCAGGAAAAAGTGATGAGATTGAACTATTTAAAACATGCATAAGAAATTATGTTTTATGGAGTCTAATAATATTTATGTACAAAGGAAAAGATTAATTGATATATTACTTAAAAGTTTGTGAGAATCAGATTATGATGCTTTTGATAAAAAGAAAAGAGTGATTAGAAATACTATCGGTGTGATCTCACCACAAATTAAATTGAAAAAGCAACATGATTTAGTTTAAAGGTACGGCCTTTGTGATCTTACCATTTCCTTCAAATGTGTTTCACTAGGCATTTATTCGCTAGCCAGCTCATACCACTAAATTGATACCCCGCTAGTTAAAAGATGAAAATTTCACATATCATACTTAATTTCAAATCCAAAACGCACCAAATTGACCAACCAAATCATGATTGTTTCACAAAAACATGAATCAATCATATTTTGTTAAAACATGTTCTGACACAAACCTATTTTGGTCCGTATCACAAGTTGGGCAGCCTTTCCAAGGTTGATATCGTCCTTATCATAGGTTGAGTAGTTTCAAATCTGTGATCAGGAAAAATTGATGAGATTGAACTATATAAAACATGCATAAGAAATTATGTTTTATGAAGTCTAATAATATTTATGTACAAGGGAAAAGATTAATTGATATATTACTTAAAAGTTTGTGAGAATCAGATTATGATGCTTCTGATAAAAAGAAAAGAGTGATTAGAAATACTATCGGTGTGATCTCACCACAAATTAAACTGAAAAAGCAACATGATTTAGTTTAAAGGTACGGCCTTTGTGATCTTACCATTTCCTTCAAATGTGTTTCACCATGCATTTATTCGCTAGCCAGCTCATACCACCAAATTTTTACCCCGCTAGTTAAAAGATGCAAATTTCACATATCATACTTAATTTAAAATCCAAAACGCACCAAATTGACCAACCAAAGCATGATTGATTCACATAAACGTGAATCAATCATATTTTGTTAGAACATGTTCTGACCCAAACCTATTTTGCTCCTTATCACAAGTTGGGCAGCCTTTCCAAGGTTGATATCGTCTTTATCATAGGTTGAGTAGTTTCAAATCTGTGATCAGGAAAAAGTGATGAGATTGAACTATATAAAACATGCATAAGAAATTATGTTTTATGGAGTCTAATAATATTTATGTACAAGGGATAAGATTAATTGATATATTACTTAAAAGTTTGTGAGAATCAGATTATGATGCTTCTGATAAAAAGAAAAGAGTGATTAGAAATGTTGTCGGTGTGATCTCACCACAAATTAAATTGAAAAAGCAACATGATTTAGTTTAAAGGTACGGCCTTTGTGATCTTACCATTTCCTTCAAATGTGTTTCACGAGGCATTTATTCGCTAGCCAGCTCATACCACCAAATTGATACCCCGCCAGTTAAAAGATGAAAATTTAACATATCATACTTAATTTCAAATCCAAAACGCACCAAATTGACCAACCAAAGCATGATTGATTCACATAAACATGAATCAATCATATTTTGTTAGAACATGTTCTGACCCATACCTATTTGGCTCTTTATCACAAGTTGAGCAGCCTTTCCATGGTTGATATCGTCCTTATCATAGGTTGAGTAGTTTCAAATCTGTGATCCGGAAAAAGTGATGAGATTGAACTATATAAAACATGCATAAGAAATTATGTTTTATGGAGTCTAATAATATTTATATACAAAGGAAAAGATTAATTGATATATTACTTAAAAGTTTGTGAGAATCAGATTATGATGCTTTTGATAAAAAGAAAAGAGTGATTAGAAATACTATCGGTGTGATCTCACCACAAATTAAATTGAAAAAGCAACATGATTTAGTTTAAAGGTACGACCTTTTGATCTTACCATTTCCTTCAAATGTGTTTCACCAGGCATTTATTCGGTAGCCAGCTCATACCACTAAATTGATACCCCGCCTGTTAAAAGATGCAAATTTCACATATCATACTTAATTTCAAATCCAAAACGCACCAAATTGACCAACCAAAGCATGATTGATTCACATAAACATGAATCAATCATATTTTGTTAGAACATGTTCTGACCCAACCCTATTTTGGTCCTTATAACAAGTTGGGCAGCCATTTCAAGGTTGATATCGTCCTTATCATAGGTTGAGTAGTTTCAAATATGTGATCAGGAAAAAGTGATGAGATTGAACTATATAAAACATGCATAAGAAATTATGTTTTATGGAGTCTAATAATATTTATGTACAAGGGAAAAGATTAATTGATATATTACTTAAAAGTTTGTGAGAATCAGATATTGATGCTTCTGATAAAAAGAAAAGAGTGATTAGAAATACTGTCCGTGTGATCTCATCACAAATTAAACTGAAAAAGCAACATGATTTAGTTTAAAGGTACGGCCTTTGTGATCTTACCATTTCCTTCAAATGTGTTTCACTAGGCATTTATTCGCTAGCCAGCTCATACCACTAAATTGATACCCCGCCTGTTAAAAGATGCATATTTCACATATCATACTTAATTTCAAATCCAAAACGCACCAAATTGACCAACCAAAGCATGATTGATTCACATAAACATGAATCAATCATATTTTGTTAGAACATGTTCTGACCCAAACCTATTTTGGTCCTTATAACAAGTTGGGCAGCCATTTCAAGGTTGATATCGTCCTTATTATAGGTTGAGTAGTTTCAAATATGTGATCAGGAAAAAGTGATGAGATTGAACTATATAAAACATTCATAAGAAATTATGTTTTATGGAGTCTAATAATATTTATGTACAAGGGTAAAGATTAATTGATATATTACTTAATAGTTTGTGAGAATCAGATTATGATGCTTTTGATAAAAAGAAAAGAGTGATTAGAAATACTGTCGGTGTGATCTCACCACAAATTAAATTGAAAAAGCAACATGATTTAGTTTAAAGGTACGGCCTTTGTGATCTTACCATTTCCTTCAAATGTGTTTCACCAGGCATTTATTCGCTAGCCAGTTCATACCACTAAATTGATACCCCGCCATTTAATAGATGTAAATTTCACATATCATACTTAATTTCAAATCCAAATCGCACACCAACCAAAGCATGATTGATTCACATAAATATGAATCAGTCATATTTTGTTAGAACATGTTCTGACCCAAACCTATTTTGGTCCTTATAACAAGTTGGGCAGCCATTTCAAGGTTGATATCGTCCTTATCATAGGTTGAGTAGTTTCAAATATGTGATCAGGAAAAAGTGATGAGATTGAACTATATAAAACATGCATAAGAAATTATGTTTTATGGAGTCTAATAATATTTATGTACAAGGGAAAAGATTAATTGATATATTACTTAAAAGTTTGTGAGAATCAGATATTGATGCTTCTGATAAAAAGAAAAGAGTGATTAGAAATACCGTCCGTGTGATCTCATCACAAATTAAACTGAAAAAGCAACATGATTTAGTTTAAAGGTACGGCCTTTGTGATCTTACCATTTCCTTCAAATGTGTTTCACCAGGCATTTATTCGCTAGCCAGCTCATACCACTAAATTGATACCCCGCCTGTTAAAAGATGCAAATTTCACATATCATACTTAATTTCAAATCCAAAAAGCACCAAATTGACCAACCAAAGCATGATTGATTCACATAAACATGAATCAATCATATTTTGTTAGAACATGTTCTGACCCAAACCTATTTTGGTCCTTATAACAAGTTGGGCAGCCATTTCACGGTTGATATCGTCCTTATCATAGGTTGAGTAGTTTCAAATATGTGATCAGGAAAAAGTGATGAGATTGAACTATATAAAACATGCATAAGAAATTATGTTTTATGGAGTCTAATAATATTTATGTACAAGGGAAAAGATTAATTGATATATTACTTAAAAGTTTATGAGAATCAGATATTGATGCTTCTGATAAAAAGAAAAGAGTGATTAGAAATACTGTCCGTGTGATCTCATCACAAATTAAACTGAAAAAGCAACATGATTTAGTTTAAAGGTACGGCCTTTGTGATCTTACCATTTCCTTCAAATGTGTTTCACTAGGCATTTATTCGCTAGCCAGCTCATACCACTAAATTGATACCCCGCCTGTTAAAAGATGCATATTTCACATATCATACTTAATTTCAAATCCAAAACGCACCAAATTGACCAACCAAAGCATGATTGATTCACATAAACATGAATCAATCATATTTTGTTAGAACATGTTCTGACCCAAACCTATTTTGGTCCTTATAACAAGTTGGGCAGCCATTTCAAGGTTGATATCGTCCTTATTATAGGTTGAGTAGTTTCAAATATGTGATCAGGAAAAAGTGATGAGATTGAACTATATAAAACATTCTTAAGAAATTATGTTTTATGGAGTCTAATAATATTTATGTACAAGGGTAAAGATTAATTGATATATTACTTAATAGTTTGTGAGAATCAGATTATGATGCTTTTGATAAAAAGAAAAGAGTGATTAGAAATACTGTCGGTGTGATCTCACCACAAATTAAATTGAAAAAGCAACATGATTTAGTTTAAAGGTACGGCCTTTGTGATCTTACCATTTCCTTCAAATGTGTTTCACCAGGCATTTATTCGCTAGCCAGTTCATACCACTAAATTGATACCCCGCCATTTAATAGATGTAAATTTCACATATCATACTTAATTTCAAATCCAAATCGCACACCAACCAAAGCATGATTGATTCACATAAATATGAATCAGTCATATTTTGTTAGAACATGTTCTGACCCAAACCTATTTTGGTCCTTATAACAAGTTGGGCAGCCATTTCAAGGTTGATATCGTCCTTATCATAGGTTGAGTAGTTTCAAATATGTGATCAGGAAAAAGTGATGAGATTGAACTATATAAAACATGCATAAGAAATTATGTTTTATGGAGTCTAATAATATTTATGTACAAGGGAAAAGATTAATTGATATATTACTTAAAAGTTTGTGAGAATCAGATATTGATGCTTCTGATAAAAAGAAAAGAGTGATTAGAAATACCGTCCGTGTGATCTCATCACAAATTAAACTGAAAAAGCAACATGATTTAGTTTAAAGGTACGGCCTTTGTGATCTTACCATTTCCTTCAAATGTGTTTCACCAGGCATTTATTCGCTAGCCAGCTCATACCACTAAATTGATACCCCGCCTGTTAAAAGATGCAAATTTCACATATCATACTTAATTTCAAATCCAAAAAGCACCAAATTGACCAACCAAAGCATGATTGATTCACATAAACATGAATCAATCATATTTTGTTAGAACATGTTCTGACCCAAACCTATTTTGGTCCTTATAACAAGTTGGGCAGCCATTTCACGGTTGATATCGTCCTTATCATAGGTTGAGTAGTTTCAAATATGTGATCAGGAAAAAGTGATGAGATTGAACTATATAAAACATGCATAAGAAATTATGTTTTATGGAGTCTAATAATATTTATGTACAAGGGAAAAGATTAATTGATATATTACTTAAAAGTTTATGAGAATCAGATATTGATGCTTCTGATAAAAAGAAAAGAGTGATTAGAAATACTGTCCGTGTTATCTCATCACAAATTAAACTGAAAAAGCAACATGATTTAGTTTAAAGGTACGGCCTTTTTGATCTTACCATTTCCTTCAAATGTGTTTCACTAGGCATTTATTCGCTAGCTAGCTCATACCACTAAATTGATACCCCGCCTGTTAAAAGATGCAAATTTCACATATCATACTTAATTTCAAATCCAAAACGCACCAAACTGACCAACCAAAGCATGATTGATTCACATAAACATGTATCAATCATATTTTGTTAGAACATGTTCTGACCCAAACCTATTTTGGTCTTTATAACAAGTTGGGCAGCCATTTCAAGGTTGATATCGTCCTTATCATAGGTTGAGTAGTTTCAAATATTTGATCAGGAAAAAGTGATGAGATTGAACTATATAAAACATGCATAAGAAATTATGTTTTATGGAGTCTAATAATATTTATGTACAAGGGAAAGGATTAATTGATATATTACTTAAAAGTTTGTGAGAATCAGATTATGATGCTTTTGATAAAAAGAAAAGAGTGATTAGAAATACTGTCGGTGTGATCTCACCACAAATTAAATTGAAAAAGCAACATGATTTAGTTTAAAGGTACGGCCTTTGTGATCTTACCATTTCCTTCAAATGTGTTTCACCAGGCATTTATTCGCTAGCCAGCTCATACCACTAAATTGATACCCCGCCATTTAAAAGATGTAAATTTCACATATCATACTTAATTTCAAATCCAAAACGCACACCAACCAAAGCATGATTGATTCACATAAACATGAATCAATCATATTTTGTTAGAACATGTTCTGACCAAAACCTATTTTGGTCCTTATAACAAGTTGGACAGCCATTTCCAGGTTAATATCGTCTTTATCATAGGTTGAGTAGTTTCAAATATGTGATCAAGAAAAAGTGATGAGATTGAACTATATAAAACATGCATAAGAAATTATGTTTTATGGAGTCTAATAATATTTATGTACAAGGGAAAAGATTAATTGATATATTACTTAAAAGTTTGTGAGAATCAGATTATGATGCTTTTGATAAAAAGAAAAGAGTGATTAGAAATACTGTCGGTGTGATCTCACCACAAATTAAATTGAAAAAGCAACATGATTTAGTTTAAAGATACGGCCTTTGTGATCTTACCATTTCCTTCAAATGTGTTTCACCAGGCATTTATTCGCTAGCCAGCTCATACCACTAAATTGATACCCCGCCATTTAATAGATGTAAATTTCACATATCATACTTAATTTCATATCCAAAACGCACACCAACCAAAGCATGATTGATTCACATAAACATGAATCAATCATATTTTGTTAGAACATGTTCTGACCCGAACCTATTTTGGACCTTATAACAAGTTGGGCAGCCATTTCAAGGTTGATATCGTCCTTATCATAGGTTGAGTACTTTCAAATATGTGATCAGGAAAAAGTGATGAGATTGAACTATATAAAACATGCATAAGAAATTATGTTTTATGGAGTCTAATAATATTTATGTACAAGGGAAAAGATTAATTGATATATTACTTAAAAGTTTGTGAGAATCAGATTATGATGCTTCTGATAAAAAGAAAAGAGTGATTAGAAATACTATCGGTGTGATCTCACCTCAAATTAAACTGAAAAAGCAACATGATTTAGTTTAAAGGTACGGCCTTTGTGATCTTACCATTTCCTTCAAATGTGTTTCACCAGGCATTTATTCGCTAGCCAGCTCATACCACTAAATTGATACCCCGCCTGTTAAAAGATGCAAATTTCACATATCATACTTAATTTCAAATCCAAAACGCACCAAATTGACCAACCAAAGCATGATTGATTCACATAAACATGAATCAATCATATTTTGTTAGAACATGTTCTGACCCATACCTATTTTGCTCTTTATCACAAGTTGAGCAGCCTTTCTGTCACACCCTCAAAATCCACTAACGGAGTTTTACCGTCAGAGGGTGTGAACTGGCAGGATCGGAATCATTAGTTATAACCAAACCAAAGAAAACGTTTAAATGAAAAATAAGTGCGGAAGCGTAAAACCTTAATTCAAAAGTTGCGTCACGCAGGACGACTTAAAACCAAATGTAAATGTTAAAATTAAGTTTGCAGAGTAAGATGTTTAACAATTAATGCATGCTCCTAAACCGCGCGCCCCGCCTCGGCTACCTGAGAATAACATACTAAAAGGGGTCAACACGAGGTTGGTGAGTTCACAAGTTATATAAGACAAATCGTTTAGCGTTTGAGTTCAGCATTTTCGTTAAGTGTTTTGCGTAACCACGTTACGGCGTTTAAAAGTTTTGCGTAACCACGTTACGGCGTTTAAGTGTGTAACCACGTTACAGCGTTTAAGTGTGTAACCACGTTACAGCGTTTAAGTGTTACCAGATAATGTTATGTCAAATTATATATCGATAGGTAGCTAATCTATACAACAAGTATTACTAAGTGGTTCGAGACCGAAGCTGACTGTTTATCAAGTGCCCGTCACCAGGTCAACCCAGACCATGGTAAGTGTTAGCCAAAAATTACACCCACTCAACATCCAGTTGAGCTTAGCGTCGGGTGGGGTTTGTCAAACCCAGTAGTACTACTCAACAGTGACTCGCTATTCCAAATATTAACCGGTTCGATGCGTGAGACTTCAAGGGTTACGTGCCGCTTAGCCTCTACAAGTGATATATATAATTTATAACAAAATCTTAAATATGTGTTTATCTCAAAAATGCGTTTATCGGAGTATGTTATCTCCCCCAAGTGAAAAACGTTTGAAAACAGTTCAAAGAGCGGGGTAAGTGAACTCACTGTTTGCGAAGAATATTCCAAATTAGATCACCGAGTGATGCGCGTCGTAGAAAACTCTCTAGCGTTCTAAAATAACAAAGAGATTTTCTAAGTATCGGAACGTTTAACGAGTCTCTAGACTAGGCACATAATACCTATGCACGTATCATGTTTCGTGTTTCGTTTGTGAACCGTGTGTGATTTAAACAAGTACAATTGTGATACGATACACGAGTGAGCAATTACTTTCGTGTCATGTATTAATAACATACTTACAAGCAATTATTCCCGTAAGGGCATTTTGGTCAACAAACAAAGACTAACTAACTATTATTCCCCATAAGGGCAATTTGGTCAATTCATGGCAATCAACTAGCAATTATTCCCCGCAAGGGTATTTTGGTCAAAATACCACAATTATATAAAAACTATCATATTTCATGCATTCCTATACAACTCAGCAGCTAGTTTCATTGTGACAGAATTTCTACTTGAAAGATTGTACTATTTCACCGATCATATCATCTCAATTAATTCACCAAAAATCACCACTGAAACATACATGTCTTAGGTTTCCAGAACATATTTTATATTATTTTTATTCCATATAGATTTCTCATAATGATCAAAACACTACAGTAAACTCATATCAGTCAGATTCATGCACAACAGAATGTTATTTGCAATTCCCGGTAAACGAAAAATCCAATAAATGCAAGACCACTTGGGTTTGGTTCCTAACTCAGTGAGTCAACTTCCAGAAGTGGAACCAACCCAATTGGCCTCGTAGTTCATGAGATATAGAATTTACAATATAACCTAACAGCAGGTCTAACAGCTCAGCTTTGCATCACGTTTTTGTAAAATCATAAAAGTATACTTCCACTTATCCAAAAATTACGAATTTATACTTTATAGAAACTAGACTCAACCTAGTTTACTGCAGTACTCACAATCTCAATCAATTTTCACGTTTACACTTCGTTACAGTCAGTTAAACATCGTATATATATTCTGTCCAGAATCTGTTCACATCAAAACTCAACATCATAACAATCTATGAACTATCATGCATCCATATAACCCTCTAGACACCATAACTACTATCCATGCATATAAATCACACCATACATACAAGATTAGGGTTTGTGTTTTAATTCAAATCAAGAACAACAATCAATCATGCAACAACATCAATCTAGTTATCAATCTATTATCCAACTAACAACTATCATATTGATCACATACATACATATAATCGGCTGAGTTAGGGTTTACATACAACCCATTAAACATCAAAATTACACAACAAGGAGGTAAGAGATGATCAAGTATACCTTCCTAGCACCTAGTTCTTGGATTAATCTCTTGATTGATGTGTGTGTGTGTGATGAAGGTGGACGGCAGCCGTGGATCAAGAGAGGGAGAGAGAGCCGATTTAGGGTTGTAGGTTAATAATAAGTTAGGGTTTGTTTATTAGTGATGTATTTATAATAATACAAGTTACACTCTAGTCCCTCTTCTTTCCAAGTGTTGTTTTTCTAGAACATTCCATCATACTTGCCCAATAAGTTAACATGACCATAGTTTTATCACATAGCACATAATCCTAACACATAATAATCACATAATTATTGTTTTTACGTTTATCGTTTATTTATCAATCGTTTGTGTCAACTCGTTTGCGTTTCGGTGCAAATCCCGAAAGACTACACATGTAGTAAGTGTTACGCGTCATTTAAACCCTAGTTTAAATGTAATGAAGTGTACGTTATAGATTCAACGATCTTAAAGTTTGAATTGACGGAGTTGAGTTAACGGAGTTAACCTGAAATTGACGATTGTCACATCATTCCCATGTTAAAGAATTTTCGTCCCGAAAATTTGAGTCAAGTCGTGATGAAAGTCTGAAAGAGTAAGAAGAAAAATTTTCAGTTTGTCATATCATCCCCTAGTAAAAAGAAATTTCGTCCCGAAATTTAATTCATACCTTCGGTGATGTTTGACGGTTTGCCGGGTTTCGCGGTTTTCGGTGTTTGGTTAGCCCTTCAAAAAGGTGAGGATACTTTTTCATCATTTGATCCTCGCGTTCCCACGTGAACTCCGGTCCACGTCTCGAGTTCCAACGAACCTTAACGATTGGAATTTTGCTGTGTTTGAGTGTTTTGGTTTCCCAATCCAAAACTTCGACTGGTTCCTCAATGAACCGTAACTGTTCATCAACTTGCAGTTCCTCCAAAGGGACTACTTGGGTTTCATCAGATAGGCATTTCTTCAAATTTGATACGTGGAATACATCGTGTACGCCACTGAGTTCTGTTGGTAGGTCCAGTCGGTACGCCACCGGACCAATGCGCTCAGTTATCCGGTACGGACCAACATACCGTGGGTTGAGTTTGTTTCGCTTACCAAAGCGAACTACACCTTTCCAAGGTGAGACTTTGAGTAACACCCGATCGTTCACTTTAAATTCGAGAGGTTTTCGGCGCTTGTCGGCGTAACTCTTTTGGCGATCCCGTGCTGCTGCCATGCGATTTCGGATTTGAACAATCTTTTCCGAGGTTTCGAGTACCAGTTCTGGACCAGTGATTTGGCTGTCACCCACCTCTGCCCAGCAGAGTGGTGATCGACACTTCCGTCCGTACAGCGCTTCAAACGGCGCTGCCTTAATACTTGCGTGGTAGCTGTTATTATACGAAAACTCTACCAAGGGTAAGTGGGGTTCCCAACTTTTTCCGAAATCTAAAACGCATGCACGCAACATATCCTCCAGGGTCTGAATAGTCCGTTCACTTTGCCCATCCGTCTGAGGATGGTATGCTGTACTCATATCGAGACGTGTGCCCAGTGCGCTTTGCAGCGACTTCCAAAAGTGTGAGGTAAAACGAGAATCTCGATCGGAAATGATCGAGACAGGCACTCCGTGTCTAGACACCACTTCTTTCATGTATACTCGAGTCAGTCTTTCCATTTTGTCCGTTTCCTTAATCGCTAGGAAATGTGCCGATTTAGTCAACCGGTCAACGATCACCCAGATGGTATCGCATCCCGTCGGTGTCTTAGGCAAACCCGTAATAAAATCCATTGAGATGTGCTCCCATTTCCACATTGGGAGTTCCGGTTGTTGCAGTAGACCAGATGGTTTCTGGTATTCAATCTTGACTCTGGCACAAGTCAAGCATTTGCTCACGTAGGTGGCAATGTCGGCTTTCATGTTCGGCCACCAGTAAAGTGCCTTTAAATCATGATACATTTTATCTGAGCCAGGGTGGATAGAATATCGGGACTTGTGAGCTTCGTCCATCACTAGAGTTCTCAACTCTCCGTATCGTGGAACCCAAATCCGGTTCTCAAAATATCAGACCCCGTCCGATCTGGTTTCAAGTTGCTTGTTCATGCCCCGCATGAGTTCCGATGGAAGATTTTCATCTTTCAAAGCTTCCAGTTGCGCATCGCGAATCTGATCGGGTAAGCTGGCATGAATCGTAAGTTGCAATGCTCTTACTCGTCTGGGTTTTTCTGTTTCTTTTCTGCTGAGGGCGTCGGCCACCACATTGGCCTTGCCAGGGTGGTACTTGATGGCACAATCATAATCTTTAAGCAGCTCGACCCAACGACGCTGTCGCATGTTCAGCTCTTTCTGATCGTAGATATGTTGGAGACTCTTGTGGTCGGTGTAAATGGTAAACTTGGTACCGTACAAGTAATGCCTCCATATCTTAAGAGCAAACACCACAGCTCCGAGTTCCAAATCATGGGTCGTGTAGTTCTTCTCGTGAACCCGTAGTTGTCTAGAGGCGTAGGCTATAACCTTCTCGAGTTGCATCAGCACACAACCGAGACCTTGTATAGATGCGTCACAGTGTACCTCAAAGTTTTCCGTTCCCTCGGGGAGGGCTAAAATAGGGGCGCTACAAAGCTTGGTTTTCAATAGTTGGAAAGCGGATTCTTGCGCGTCACCCCAGTTGTACTTAGTGCCCTTGTGAGTCAAAGCGGTGAGGGGTTGAGCAATCTTTGAAAATCCCTCGATGAAACGCCGATAGTAGCCGGCCAGTCCTAGGAATTGTCGCACTTCAGTCGGAGTCTTAGGTGCTTCCCAGTTTTTGATGGCCTCTACCTTACCGGGATCGACATGGATACCATTCTCGTTGATCACATGTCCTAAAAAGTGAACCTCGCGAAGCCAAAATTCACATTTCGAGACTTTAGCATACAGTTGTTCCTTCTTCAGTAGTTCCAGAATTATCCTTAAGTGCTCTTCGTGGTCAGTCTCGTTCTTGGAGTAGACAAGAATATCATCGATGAAAACAATCACGAACTTGTCGAGGTACGCCTTGCATACTCGATTCATGAGATCCATAAATACGGCTGGCGCGTTGGTTAGGCCAAAAGGCATAACCGAGAACTCGTAGTGACCATACCGTGTTCTGAAAGCCGTCTTTGAAATATCTTCTTCGCGCACTCTCAACTGGTGGTAACCGGATCGTAGATCGATCTTCGAGTAGTAACTCGATCCCTGAAGCTGGTCAAATAAATCATCAATTCGGGGTAAAGGATAACGGTTCTTGACCGTCACCTTGTTCAACTCCCGGTAGTCGATGCACATCCGAAAAGTCTCGTCTTTCTTTCGGACAAACAAGACAGGGGCTCCCCATGGCGATGAGCTAGGTCGGATAAAACCCTTATCCAACAAATCTTGCAACTGAGTGGACAACTCCTGAAGTTCCGCCGGTGCGAGTCGATACGGGGCTCGTGCTATGGGTGCTGCACCGGGTGTCAACTCGATTTGGAATTCGACTTGACGAATAGGAGGGAGTCCGGGCAAATCCTCCGGGAAAACTTCCGGAAAGTCTCGCACAACCGGTATGTCTTCAATTCGTTTCTCCTCCGCGGGTTTCTCAACAATCTGCGCCAAAATTGCCGGATGACCCTTTCGTAGATACTTCTGTGCTTTCATAAGGGTGATGATGCTGTTGGTCATGCCGCTTCTCTCGCCTCGGACCGAAATGATCTCGCCGGAAGGGGTGGTAATATGGACTATTTTATCATGGCATATAATCTCCGCTCGGTTCTCGGATAACCAGTCCATGCCGACAACGACATCGAAACTACTAAGCGTAAAAGGAATAAGGTCGATGTCAAAAACATGACCTGACAGTTTCAACTTACATCCCGCAAGTATATGAGTTGTTACTACAGTTTTACCATTAGCTAATTCAACAGGAAACTTAGCGTCTAACGGGGTTGGAGTAAGGTCTAAAAGTTGGCTAAAGGCTTTCGACACAAAACTCCTATCAGCTCCAGTGTCAAACAAAATGGAAGCAAAATAATCGTTTACAGGGAACTTACCGGACACCACATGCGGATCATTGCGGGCTTGACCCGATCCAATCACAAACGCTCTTCCTTTGCCATTTCCTCCACCATTAGTGCCACTTCCATTGCCCCCATTGTTGTCATTATGTTTCAGCTTGGGGCAATCCTTCCGGAAATGACCTTCCTGTCCACATTCAAAACATCCCTTAGTCGTCATCGGTTGCTTAGGAGCACCCTTTGCCGCAAGGTCTCCTCTACATTCTTTCGCTTGGTGACCTATCTTTCCGCATCTTTGACACTTGACACGGTCACACTGGCCAACATGATGATAGTTGCACCTGTTGCACTTTGGATACTTCCCAGCATATCCGCTCGAAACCTGCCCGCTACCGTTGTTGTTGGAGTTGTTGTTGTTGTGATTCTGAGTGTTAAAGCTCCGGGTGAACTCGGGTTTACGGTAGTGTTGTTGCGGTGGGAGGTTCGAGGATGAAGATCTGGTGTTGTCGAACTTTCTCTTCCCGCTGTTCGGGTTGCTGTTGTTGTTACTGTTGCTGGCATGGTCATTACTCGGGTTGTCACGGGCTTTAACAGTCGAACCCCTCGGTGGTAACGCACCCTGGGTCACAGCCTGATCCGTCAGTTTGTGAGCCAAAAGGATCGCTTGTTGGATCGTGGCTGGTCTGGAAGACGTCACCATACCCTGAATCTGTGGTGCTAACCCATCAATGTACATCTCTATTCTCTTGCTCGGCGGATCCACCATCCGCGGACACATCACTGCCAACTCGTGCGAACGAGTAGTGTAGGCTTCAATCTCTGAACCCACCATTTTCAACGACCAAAACTCCGACTCTAACTTCGAAATTTCTTCCCTCGGACAGTACTCCTCTCGCATCATGTTTTTGAACTCCTCCCAGTTCATCGCGTTAGCCAGTTCCAATCCAAGGATCTGGACGTTCGAATTCCACCAAGTGAGGGCGGAATCCTCAAGTGTCCCAGCAGCGAATTTGACCCTACTGGCAGGGGGACAGTTACACATCTCAAAGGCCGACTCGGCCTTCTCAGCCCAACGCAGGAAGCCTATAGCTCCCTCAGTGCCCTTAAACGTACTGGGCTTGCAGTCACGGTAGTTCTTGAAGGTACACGTTCCATTCGGACCTCCTGTTTGATTCTGAACGTGTGCGGCTAAAGCGGCCGCGACATGGTCATTCAGCAGAGTTTGGAGTTCAGCTGCAGTCATGCTGATGTTACCACGTCCTCGTCCAGCGTTTCTTCCAGCCATTTCCTAGAATCACAGTATAAAGATGTTAAACATGAATTTTTCTTTCATATACAACACACCATACATGTAATGAAAAGATAAGTAAGAAAGAAATAAGAGACAACATCACATCACAACCACACATTAGTCTAAATAAAAAAATTCATGATTAAAACCATTGTATCCGCCACAAAGTATTTCCAATCAATCCTCAATTCATAGAAAAATAATAGTTAGGATGGAGACAACCCCTCCATCTAAGCATCATCATTACTAGATGTCGTCATCTGAGGACACCTCTGAGTGTGCCTCCTCCTCAGCCGGTTCTTCCTCCGGTTCTTCTTCGGGATCTTCCTCGGGATCTTCTTCGGGATCTTCCTCAGGCTCCTCTTCGGGATCTTCTTCAGGTTCTACTTCAGGCTCTGCCCCAGGCTCGGCCTCAGGCTCTGCCTCAAGGTCGGCTGCGTTCTGAGCAATCTGCATTTGTAGGATATCGCAACGCTCTAACGCTATTTCGGTTCGGGTCCTTGCTTCTTGGAGTTGCTCTTTCAAGTCTATCATTTCGGCTTGCATCTTCATCATAACCTTCGTTTGTTGATCACTAGCCCCTTGCATATCCTTCATTGCCGCCGCCATGAGGGCAATCTCCTCCTTAGTCTCGGTTTCGTCTTTTAACAATCTGGAAACGTTCTCTCTCGTGTAGCGCATGTAACCCACATCACGCTCCAAACATGAAACAACGGCTGCGAGAACTCTCTCTACAGGTTCGGTTATGGGTGGTAGGGTGTTGGGATAAGCAGGGTGGTTCGGGTGTGGCAATGGGGGAACTTGTTCACGTCTACCATACGTCTGATCATGTTGGGGTACCATTCCCAGCTAACGTCGTTGTCATACAAGCCTCCGGATAGGCGGTACCTCTTCGGTGCAGGAGCTTCGAGTTCCGGGACTACGCGGGGTGGCGAGGCAGTAGGTAACTGCGGTTCCTTCCCGTGAGCATGCGTCATCGAATCGGATGATGATGAGGGTGGCGTCGACATCCCTACAGGTAAGCCGTGTATGCGCGCGCGTATGAGCGAAAGAGGTAAGAGATAAGATTACAAGACTACACAAACCTATGCAGTGCGTATTATTATAACTAATGGGTCGTCGCGGTTATAGTCTAGTATGCATGCAGTTTCTAGTTCGCTATAACCAATGGCTCTGATACCAATCTGTCACACCCTCAAAATCCACTAACGGAGTTTTACCGTCAGAGGGTGTGAACTGGCAGGATCGGAATCATTAGTTATAACCAAACCAAAGAAAACGTTTAAATGAAAAATAAGTGCGGAAGCGTAAAACCTTAATTCAAAAGTTGCGTCACGCAGGACGACTTAAAACCAAATGTAAATGTTAAAATTAAGTTTGCAGAGTAAGATGTTTAACAATTAATGCATGCTCCTAAACCGCGCGCCCGCCTCGGCTACCTGAGAATAACATACTAAAAGGGGTCAACACGAGGTTGGTGAGTTCACAAGTTATATAAGACAAATCGTTTAGCGTTTGAGTTCAGCATTTTCGTTAAGTGTTTTGCGTAACCACGTTACGGCGTTTAAAAGTTTTGCGTAACCACGTTACGGCGTTTAAGTGTGTAACCACGTTACAGCGTTTAAGTGTGTAACCACGTTACAGCGTTTAAGTGTGTAACCACGTTACAGCGTTTAAGTGTTACCAGATAATGTTATGTCAAATTATATATCGATAGGTAGCTAATCTATACAACAAGTATTACTAAGTGGTTCGAGACCGAAGCTGACTGTTTATCAAGTGCCCGTCACCAGGTCAACCCAGACCATGGTAAGTGTTAGCCAAAAATTACACCCACTCAACCTCCAGTTGAGCTTAGCGTCGGGTGGGGTTTGTCAAACCCAGTAGTACTACTCAACAGTGACTCGCTATTCCAAATATTAACCGGTTCGATGCGTGAGACTTCAAGGGTTACGTGCCGCTTAGCCTCTACAAGTGATATATATAATTTATAACAAAATCTTAAATATGTGTTTATCTCAAAAATGCGTTTATCGGAGTATGTTATCTCCCCCAAGTGAAAAACGTTTGAAAACAGTTCAAAGAGCGGGGTAAGTGAACTCACTGTTTGCGAAGAATATTCCAAATTAGATCACCGAGTGATGCGCGTCGTAGAAAACTCTCTAGCGTTCTAAAATAACAAAGAGATTTTCTAAGTATCGGAACGTTTAACGAGTCTCTAGACTCGGCACATAATACCTATGCACGTATCATGTTTCGTGTTTCGTTTGTGAACCGTGTGTGATTTAAACAAGTACAATTGTGATACGATACACGAGTGAGCAATTACTTTCGTGTCATGTATTAATAACATACTTACAAGCAATTATTCCCGTAAGGGCATTTTGGTCAACAAACAAAGACTAACTAACTATTATTCCCCATAAGGGCAATTTGGTCAATTCATGGCAATCAACTAGCAATTATTCCCCGCAAGGGTATTTTGGTCAAAATACCACAATTATATAAAAACTATCATATTTCATGCATTCCTATACAACTCAGCAGCTAGTTTCATTGTGACAGAATTTCTACTTGAAAGATTGTACTATTTCACCGATCATATCATCTCAATTAATTCACCAAAAATCACCACTGAAACATACATGTCTTAGGTTTCCAGAACATATTTTATATTATTTTTATTCCATATAGATTTCTCATAATGATCAAAACACTACAGTAAACTCATATCAGTCAGATTCATGCACAACAGAATGTTATTTGCAATTCCCGGTAAACGAAAAATCCAATAAATGCAAGACCACTTGGGTTTGGTTCCTAACTCAGTGAGTCAACTTCCAGAAGTGGAACCAACCCAATTGGCCTCGTAGTTCATGAGATATAGAATTTACAATATAACCTAACAGCAGGTCTAACAGCTCAGCTTTGCATCACGTTTTTGTAAAATCATAAAAGTATACTTCCACTTATCCAAAAATTACGAATTTATACTTTATAGAAACTAGACTCAACCTAGTTTACTGCAGTACTCACAATCTCAATCAATTTTCACGTTTACACTTCGTTACAGTCAGTTAAACATCGTATATATATTCTGTCCAGAATCTGTTCACATCAAAACTCAACATCATAACAATCTATGAACTATCATGCATCCATATAACCCTCTAGACACCATAACTACTATCCATGCATATAAATCACACCATACATACAAGATTAGGGTTTGTGTTTTAATTCAAATCAAGAACAACAATCAATCATGCAACAACATCAATCTAGTTATCAATCTATTATCCAACTAACAACTATCATATTGATCACATACATACATATAATCGGCTGAGTTAGGGTTTACATACAACCCATTAAACATCAAAATTACACAACAAGGAGGTAAGAGATGATCAAGTATACCTTCCTAGCACCTAGTTCTTGAATTAATCTCTTGATTGATGTGTGTGTGTGTGTGATGAAGGTGGACGGCAGCCGTGGATCAAGAGAGGGAGAGAGAGCCGATTTAGGGTTGTAGGTTAATAATAAGTTAGGGTTTGTTTATTAGTGATGTATTTATAATAATACAAGTTACACTCTAGTCCCTCTTCTTTCCAAGTGTTGTTTTTCTAGAACATTCCATCATACTTGCCCAATAAGTTAACATGACCATAGTTTTATCACATAGCACATAATCCTAACACATAATAATCACATAATTATTGTTTTTACGTTTATCGTTTATTTATCAATCGTTTGCGTCAACTCGTTTGCGTTTCGGTGCAAATCCCGAAAGACTACACATGTAGTAAGTGTTACGCGTCATTTAAAACCTAGTTTAAATGTAATGAAGTGTACGTTATAGATTCAACGATCTTAAAGTTTGAATTGACGGAGTTGAGTTAACGGAGTTAACCTGAAATTGACGATTGTCACACTTTCCATGGTTGATATCGTCCTTATCATAGGTTGAGTAGTTTCAAATCTGTGATCAGGAAAAAGTGATGAGATTGAACTATATAAAACATGCATAAGAAATTATGTTTTATGGAGTCTAATAATATTTATGTACAAAGGAAAAGATTAATTGATATATTACTTAAAAGTTTGTGAGAATCAGATTATGATGCTTTTGATAAAAAGAAAAGAGTGATTAGAAATACTATCGGTGTGATCTCACCACAAATTAAATTGAAAAAGCAACATGATTTAGTTTAAAGGTACGACCTTTGTGATCTTACCATTTCCTTCAAATGTGTTTCATCAGGCATTTATTCGGTAGCCAGCTCATACCACTAAATTGATACCCCGCCTGTTAAAAGATGCAAATTTCACATATCATACTTAATTTCAAATCCAAAACGCACCAAATTGACCAACCAAAGCATGATTGATTCACATAAACATGAATCAATCATATTTTGTTAGAACATGTTCTGACCCAAACCTATTTTGGTCCTTATCACAAGTTGTGCAGCCTTTCCAAGGTTGATATCGTCCTTATCATACGTTGAGTAGTTTCAAATCTGTGATCAGGAAAAAGTGATGAGATTGAACTATATAAAACATGCATAAGAAATTATTTTTTATGGAGTCTAATAAAATTTATGTACAAGGGAAAAGATTAATTGATATATTACTTAAAAATTTGTGAGAATCAGATTATGATGCTTCTGATAAAAAGAAAAGAGTGATTAGAAATACTGTCGGTGTGATCTCACCACAAATTAAATTGAAAAAGCAACAAGATTTAGTTTAAAGGTACGGCCCTTTGTGATCTTACCATTTCCTTCAAATGTGTTTCACCAGGTATTTATTCGGTAGCCAGCTCATACCACTAAATTGATACCCCGCCTGTTAAAAGATGCAAATTTCACATATCATACTTAATTTCAAATCCAAAACGCACCAAATTGACCAACCAAAGCATGATTGATTCACATAAACATGAATCAATCATATTTTGTTAGAACATGTTCTGACCCAAACCTATTTTGGTCCTTATCACAAGTTGTGCGGCCTTTCCAAGGTTGATATCGTCCTTATCATACGTTGAGTAGTTTCAAATCTGTGATCAGGAAAAAGTGATGAGATTGAACTATATAAAACATGCATAAGAAATTATGTTTTATGGAGTCTAATAATATTTATGTACAAAGGAAAAGATTAATTGATATATTACTTAAAAGTTTGTGAGAATCAGATTATGATGCTTTTGATAAAAAGAAAAGAGTGATTAGAAATACTATCGGTGGGATCTCACCACAAATTAAATTGAAAAAGCAACATGATTTAGTTTAAAGGTACGACCTTTGTGATCTTACCATTTCCTTCAAATGTGTTTCACCAGGCATTTATTCGGTAGCCAGCTCATACCACTAAATTGATACCCCGCCTGTTAAAAGATGCAAATTTCACATATCATACTTAATTTCAAATCCAAAACGCACCAAATTGACCAACCAAAGCATGATTGATTCACATAAACATGAATCAATCATATTTTGTTAGAACATGTTCTGACCCAAACCTATTATGGTCCTTATCACAAGTTGGGCAGCCTTTCCAAGGTTGATATCGTCCTTATCATACGTTGAGTAGTTTCAAATCTGTGATCAGGAAAAAGTGATGAGATTGAACTATATAAAACATGCATAAGAAATTATTTTTTATGGAGTCTAATAAAATTTATTTACAAGGGAAAAGATTAATTGATATATTACTTAAAAGTTTGTGAGAATCAGATTATGATGCTTCTGATAAAAAGAAAAGAGTGATTAGAAATACTGTCGGTGTGATCTCACCACAAATTAAATTGAAAAAGCAACATGATTTAGTTTAAAGGTACGGCCTTTGTGATCTTACCATTTCCTTCAAATGTGTTTCACCAGGCATTTATTCGCTAGCCAGCTCATACCACTAAATTGATACCCCGCCAGTTAAAAGATGCAAATTTCACATATCATACTTTATTTCAAATCCAAAACGCACACCGACCAAAGCACGATTGATTCACATAAACATGAATAAATCATATTTTGTTAGAACATGTTCTGACCCATACTTATTTTGCTCCTTAACACAAGTTGGGCAGCCTTTCCAAGGTTGATATCGTCCTTATCATAGGTTGAGTAGTTTCAAATCTGTGATCAGGAAAAAGTGATGAGATTGAACTATATAAAACATGCATAAGAAATTATGTTTTATGGAGTCTAATAATATTTATGTACAAGGGAAAAGATTAATTGATATATTACTTAAAACTTTGTGAGAATCAGATATTGATGCTTCTGATAAAAAGAAAAGAGTGATTAGAAATACTGTCCGTGTGATCTCATCACAAATTAAACTGAAAAAGAAACATTATTTAGTTTAAAGGTACGGCCTTTGTGATCTTACCATTTCCTTCAAATGTGTTTCACTAGGCATTTATTCGCTAGCCTGCTCATACCACTAAATTGATACCCCGCCTGTTAAAAGATGCAAATTTCACATATCATACTTAATTTCAAATCCAAAACGCACCAAATTGACCAACAAAAGCATTGTTGATTCACATAAACATGAATCAATCATATTTTGTTAGAACATGTTCTGACCCAACCCTATTTTGGTCCATATAACAAGTTGGGCAGCCATTTCAAGGTTGATATCGTCCTTATCATAGGTTGAGTAGTTTCAAATCTGTGATCAGGAAAAAGTGATGAGATTGAACTATATAAAACATGCATAAGAAATTATGTTTTATGGAGTCTAATAATATTTATGTACAAGGGAAAAGATTAATTGATATATTACTTAAAACTTTGTGAGAATCAGATATTGATGCTTCTGATAAAAAAAAAAAAGAGTGATTAGAAATACTGTCCGTGTGATCTCATCACAAATTAAACTGAAAAAGCAACATTATTTAGTTTAAAGGTACGGCCTTTGTGATCTTACCATTTCCTTCAAATGTGTTTCACTAGGCATTTATTCGCTAGCCTGCTCATACCACTAAATTGATACCCCGCCTGTTAAAAGATGCAAATTTCACATATCATACTTAATTTCAAATCCAAAACGCACCAAATTGACCAACAAAAGCATGATTGATTCACATAAACATGAATCAATCATATTTTGTTAGAACATGTTCTGACCCAACCCTATTTTGGTCCTTATAACAAGTTGGGCAGCCATTTCAAGGTTGATATCGTCCTTATCATAGGTTGAGTAGTTTCAAATATGTGATCAGGAAAAAGTGATGAGATTGAACTATATAAAACATGCATAAGAAATTATGTTTTATGGAGTCTAATAATATTTATGTACAAGGGAAAAGATTAATTGATATATTACTTAAAAGTTTGTGAGAATCAGATATTGATGCTTCTGATAAAAAGAAAAGAGTGATTAGAAATACTGTCCGTGTGATCTCATCACAAATTAAACTGAAAAAGCAACATGATTTAGTTTAAAGGTACGGCCTTTGTGATCTTACCATTTCCTTCAAATGTGTTTCACTAGGCATTTATTCGCTAGCCAGCTCATACCACTAAATTGATACCCCGCCTGTTAAAAGATGCAAATTTCACATATCATACTTAATTTCAAATCCAAAACGCACCAAATTGACCAACCAAAGCATGATTGATTCACATAAACATGAATCAATCATATTTTGTTAGAACATGTTCTGACCCAAACCTATTTTTGTCCTTATAACAAGTTGGGCAGCCATTTCAAGGTTGATATCGTCCTTATCTTAGGTGAATAGTTTCAAATATGTGATCAGGAAAAAGTGATGAGATTGAACTATATAAAACATTCATAAGAAATTATGTTTTATGGAGTCTAATAATATTTATGTACAAGGGAAAAGATTAATTGATATATTACTTAAAAGTTTGTGAGAATCAGATTATGATGCTTTTGATAAAAAGAAAAGAGTGATTAGAAATACTGTCGGTGTGATCTCACCACAATATAAATTGAAAAAGCAACATGATTTAGTTTAAAGGTACGGCCTTTGTGATCTTACCATTTCCTTCAAATGTGTTTCACCAGGCATTTATTCGCTAGCCAGCTCATACCACTAAATTGATACCCCGCCATTTAATAGATGTAAATTTCACATATCATACTTAATTTTAAATCCAAAACGCCCACCAACCAAAGCATGATTGATTCACATAAACATGAATCAATCATATTTTGTTAGAACATGTTCTGACCCAAACCTATTTTGGTCCTTATAACAAGTTGGGCAGCCATTTCAAGGTTGATATCGTCCTTATCATAGGTTGAGTAGTTTCAAACATGTGATCAGGAAAAAGTGATGAGATTGAACTATATAAAACATGCATAAGAAATTATGTTTTATGGAGTCTAATAATATTTATGTACAAGGGAAAAGATTAATTGATATATTACTTAAAAGTTTGTGAGAATCAGATATTGATGCTTCTGATTAAAAGAAAAGAGTGATTAGAAATACCGTCCGTGTGATCTCATCACAAATTAAACTGAAAAAGCAACATGATTTAGTTTAAAGGTACGGCCTTTGTGATCTTACCATTTCCTTCAAATGTGTTTCACTAGGCATTTATTCGCTAGCCAGCTCATACCACTAAATTGATACCCCGCCTGTTAAAAGATGCAAATTTCACATATCATACTTAATTTCAAATCCAAAACGCACCAAATTGACCAACCAAAGCATGATTGATTCACATAAACATGAATCAATCATATTTTGTTAGAACATGTTCTGACCCAAACCTATTTTGGTCCTTATAACAAGTTGGGCAGCAATTTCAAGGTTGATATCGTCCTTATCATAGGTTGAGTAGTTTCAAATATGTGATCAGGAAAAAGTGATGAGATTGAACTATATAAAACATGCATAAGAAATTATGTTATATGGAGTCTAATAATATTTATGTACAAGGGAAAAGATTAATTGATATATTACTTGAAAGTTTGTGAGAATCAGATTATGATGCTTTTGATAAAAAGAAAAGAGTGATTAGAAATACTGTCGGTGTGATCTCACCACAAATTAAATTGAAAAAGCAACATGATTTAGTTTAAAGGTACGGCCTTTGTGATCTTACCATTTCCTTTAAATGTGTTTCACCAGGCATTTATTCGCTAGCCAGCTCATACCACTAAATTGATACCCCGCCATTTAAAAGATGTAAATTTCACATATCATACTTAATTTCAAATCCAAAACGCACACCAACCAAAGCATGATTGATTCACATAAACATGAATCAATCATATTTTGTTAGAACATGTTCTGACCCAAACCTATTTTGGTCCTTATAACAAGTTGGGCAGCCATTTCAAGGTTGATATCGTCCTTATCATAGGTTGAGTAGTTTCAAATATGTGATCAGGAAAAAGTGATGAGATTGAACTATATAAAACATGCATAAGAAATTATGTTTTATGGAGTCTAATAATATTTATGTACAAGGGAAAAGATTAATTGATATATTACTTAAAAGATTGTGAGATTCAGATTATGATGCTTCTGATAAAAAGAAAAGAGTGATTAGAAATACTGTCGGTGTGATCTCACCACAAACTAAATTGAAAAAGCAACATGATTTAGTTTAAAGGTACGACCTTTGTGATCTTACCATTTCCTTCAAATGTGTTTCACCAGGCATTTATTCGGTAGCCAGCTCATACCACTAAATTGATACCCCGCCTGTTAAAAGATGCAAATTTCACATATCATACTTAATTTCAAATCCAAAACACACCAAATTGACCAACCAAAGCATGATTGATTCACATAAACACGAATCAATCATATTTTGTTACAACATGTTCTGACCCAAACCTATTTGGTCCTTATCACAAGTTGGGCAGCCTTTCCAATGTTGATATCGTACTTATCATAGGTTGAGTAGTTTCAAATATGTGATCAGGAAAAAGTGATGAGATTGAACTATATAAAACATGCATAAGAAATTATGTTATATGGAGTCTAATAATATTTATGTACAAGGGAAAAGATTAATTGATATATTACTTGAAAGTTTGTGAGAATCAGATTATGATGCTTTTGATAAAAAGAAAAGAGTGATTAGAAATACTGTCGGTGTGATCTCACCACATATTAAATTGAAAAAGCAACATGATTTAGTTTAAAGGTACGGCCTTTGTGATCTTACCATTTCCTTCAAATGTGTTTCACCAGGCATTTATTCGCTAGCCAGCTCATACCACTAAATTGATACCCCGCCATTTAAAAGATGTAAATTTCACATATCATACTTAATTTCAAATCCAAAACGCACACCAACCAAAGCATGATTGATTCACATAAACATGAATCAATCATATTTTGTTAGAACATGTTCTGACCCAAACCTATTTTGGTCCTTATAACAAGTTGGGCAGCCATTTCAAGGTTGATATCGTCCTTATCATAGGTTGAGTAGTTTCAAATATGTGATCAGGAAAAAGTGATGAGATTGAACTATATAAAACATGCATAAGAAATTATGTTTTATGGAGTCTAATAATATTTATGTACAAGGGAAAAGATTAATTGATATATTACTTAAAAGATTGTGAGATTCAGATTATGATGCTTCTGATAAAAAGAAAAGAGTGATTAGAAATACTGTCGGTGTGATCTCACCACAAACTAAATTGAAAAAGCAACATGATTTAGTTTAAAGGTACGACCTTTGTGATCTTACCATTTCCTTCAAATGTGTTTCACCAGGCATTTATTCGGTAGCCAGCTCATACCACTAAATTGATACCCCGCCTGTTAAAAGATGCAAATTTCACATATCATACTTAATTTCAAATCCAAAACACACCAAATTGACCAACCAAAGCATGATTGATTCACATAAACACGAATCAATCATATTTTGTTACAACATGTTCTGACCCAAACCTATTTGGTCCTTATCACAAGTTGGGCAGCGTTTCCAATGTTGATATCGTCCTTATCATAGGTTGTCACACCCTCAAAATCCACTAACGGAGTTTTACCGTCAGAGGGTGTGAACTGGCAGGATCGGAATCATTAGTTATAATCAAACCAAGGAAAAACGTTTAAATGAAAGTAAGTGCGGAAGCGTAAAACCTTAATTCAAAAGTTGCGTCACGCAGGACGTCTTAAAACCAAATGTAACTGTTAAAATTAAGTTTGCAGAATAAAAGTGTTTTCATTAATGCATGCTCCTAAACCGCGCGCCCGCCTCGGCTACCTGAGAATAACATACTAAAAGTGTCAACACAAGGTTGGTGAGTTCACAAGTAAAATAAGATAAATCGTTTAGCGTTTTGCGTAACCTCGTTACGACGTTTAAATGTTGCGTAACCCCGTTACGACGTTTGAGTGTGTAATCACGTTACAGCGTTTAAGTGTGTAACCACGTTACAGCGTTTAAGTGTGTAACCACGTTACAGCGTTTAAGTGTTTTGCATTACCAGATAGTGTTATGTCAAATTATATATCGATAGGTAGCTAATCTATACAACAAGTATCGCTAAGTGGTTCGCGACCGAAGCTGACTGTTTATCAAGTGCCCGTCACCAGGTCCTCCAGACCATGGTAAGTGTTAGCCAAAATTTACACCCACTCAACCTCCAGTTGAGCTTAGCGTCGGGTGGGGTTTGTCAAACCCAGTAGTACTACCCAAAAGTGACTCGCTATTCCAAATATTAACCGGTCCGATGTGTGGGACTTCAAATGTTATGTATGCCGCTTAGCCTTTACAAGTGATATATAATTTATAACAAAATCTTTCATATGCGTTTATCTCAGAAAATATGTTTATCGGAGTATGTTATCTCCCCCAAGTGAAAAACGTTTGAAAACAGTTTAAGAGTGGGGTAAGTGAACTCACTGTTTGCGAAGAATATCCGATCTAGATCACCGAGTGATGCGCGTCGTAGAAAACTCTCTAGCGTTCTAAAATAACAAAGAGATTTTCTAAGTATCGGAATGTTTAACGAGTCTCTAGACTCGGCACATAATACCTATGCACGTAACATGTTTCGTGTTTCGTTTGTGAATCGTGTGTGACTTAAACAAGTAAAATTGTGATACGATACATGAGTGAGCAATTACTTTCGTGTCACGTACTAATAATGTATATCACTAGCAATTATTCCCGTAAGGGCATTTTGGTCAACAAACAAAGACTAACTAACCATTATTCCCCATAAGGGCAATTTGGTCAATTCATGGCAATCAACTAACAACTATTCCCCGCAAGGGTATTTTGGTCAAAATACAACAATTTTATAAAAACTATCATATTTCATGCATTCCTATACAACTCAGCAGCTAGTTTCGTTATGACAGAATTTCTACTTGAAAGATTGCACTAGCTCACCGATCATAACGTCTCAATTAATTCACCAAAAATCACCACAGAAGCATACATATCTTAGGTTTCCAGAACATATTTCATCTTATTTTTATTCCACATATTTTTCTTATAATGACCAAAACATTACAGCAAACTCATATCAGTCAGATTCATGCGCAACAGAATGTTATTTACAATTCCCGTTAAACGAAAAATCCAATAAATGCAAGACCACTTGGGTTTGGTTCCTAACTCAGTGAGTCAACCTCCAGAAGTGGAACCAACCCAATTTGTCTCGTAGTTCATGAGATATAACATTTACAACATAACCTAACAGCAGGTCTAACAGCTCAGCTTTGCATCACGTTTTTGTAAAATCATAAAAGTATACTTCCACTTATCCAAAAATTACGAATTTATACTTCACAGAAACTAGACTCAACCTAGTTTACTGCAGTACCCACAATCTCAATCAATTTTCACGTTTACAGTTCGTTACAGTCAGTTAAACATCGTATATACGTTCTGTCCAGAATCTGTTCACATCAAAACTCATCATAATAACAATCTATGAACTATCATGCATCCATATAACCCTCTAGACACTATAACTACTATCCATGCATATCAATCACACCATACATACAAGATTAGGGTTTTATTTGAACTCACAATCAAGGACACAACAATTAACATGCAATACTATCAAACTAGTTATCAATCATCATCAATTAAATCAAGAATCACATGAATATCATAATACCAAGAAATCAGCCATAAAGGTTTACAATTAACCCAATAAAACTAACAATTAAACATAGAGGATACATAGAATAGTTGTGTATACCTTCCTAGCACCTTAATCTTCAATCAAACTTGAAAGATCTTGATTGTGTGTGTGTGTATATTAATCGATCTCAAGGAAATAAAGGGAGGGGATGGCTGCCAATTTTTGTAGGGGAATAGGTAGGAGGTTAGGGTTTAGGTTTACCATGTATTTATAAAGGAATATGTTACACTTTGGCCCCTCAACTCCTAAGTATTACTTTTTCTAGAACCTTCTATCATAACTTGCACATTAAGTTAACATTAAGTATTACTTTTTCTAGAACATTCTATCATAACTTGCACATTAAATTAACATGACAATAATATTATCACATAACACATAATCCTAACACATAATTATCACATAATTAGTGTTTTAGTGTTTTTCGTTTATTCATCAATCGTTTGCGTTTCGGTGCAAATCCCGAAAGACTACTACACATGTAGTAAGTGTTAAGCGTCATTTAAACCCTAGTTTAAATGTAATGAGGTTTGCGTTTAGATTCAATAATCTAAAGTTTGAATTGACGGAGTTGCGTTAACGGAGTTAACCTGAAATTGACGATTGTCACATCATTCCCATGTTAAAGAATTTTCGTCCCGAAAATTTGAGTCAAGTCGTGATGAGTGTCTGAAAAAGTAAGAAAAATTTTCAGTTTGTCATATCATCCCCTAGTAGAAAGAAATTTCGTCCCGAAATTTAATTCATACCTCCGGTGATTTCTGACGGTTTGCCGGGTTTCGCGGTTTTCTATGTTTGGTCAGCCCTTCAAAAAGGTGAGGATACTTTTTCATCATTTGATTCTCGCGTTCCCACGTGAACTCCGGTCCACGTCTCGAGTTCCAATGAACTTTAACAATTGGAATTTTGCTGTGCTTGAGCGTTTTGGTTTCCCAATCCAAAACCTCAACTGGTTCTTCAACGAAGCGTAACTGTTCATCAACTTGTAGTTCCTCCAAAGGGACTACTTGAGTTTCATCGGATAGGCATGTGAAAAACATTGTGTACACTACTGAGTTCTGCTGGTAAGTCCAGTCGGTACGCCACTGGACCAACGCGTTCCGTTATCCGATAAGGACCAACATATCGTGGGTTGAGTTTGTTTCGCTTTCCAAAGCGAACCACACCTTTCCAAGGTGAGACTTTGAGTAACACTCGATCGTTTACTTGAAATTCGAGAGGTTTTCGGCGCTTGTCAGCGTAACTCATTTGGCGATCACGTGCTGCTGCCATGCGGTTTCGGATTTGAACAATCTTTTCCGAAGTTTCGAGTACCAGTTCTGGACCAGTGATTTGGCTGTCACCCACCTCTGCCCAGCAGAGCGGTGATCGACACTTCCGTCCGTCTAGTGCTTCAAACGGTGCTGCGTTAATACTTGCGTGGTAGCTGTTATTATACGAAAACTCTACCAAAGGTAAGTGGGGTTCCCAACTTTTTCCGAAATCCAACACGCATGCACGCAACATGTCCTCCTGGGTCTGAATAGTCCGTTCACTTTGCCCATCCGTCTGAGGATGGTATGCTGTACTCATATCGAGACGGGTGCCCAGTGCGCTTTGCAGCGACTTCCAAAAGTGCGAGGTGAAACGAGAATCTCGATCGGAAATGATCGAGACAGGCACTCCGTGTCTAGACACCACTTCTTTCATGTATACATGAGTCAGTCTTTCCATTTTGTCCGTTTCCTTAATTGTTAGGAAGTGTGCCGATTTAGTCAACCGGTCAACGATCACCCAGATGGTATCGCATCCCGTCGGTGTCTTAGGCAAACCCGTAATAAAGTCCATTGAGATTTGTTCCCATTTCCACATTGGGAGTTCCGGTTGTTGCAGTAGACCAGATGGTTTCTGGTATTCTATCTTGACTCTGGCACAAGTCAAGCATTTGCTCACGTAGGTGGCAATGTCGGCTTTCATGTTCGGCCACCAGTAAAGTTCCTTTAAATCATGATACATTTTATCTGAGCCAGGGTGGATAGAATATCAGGACTTGTGAGCTTCGTCCATCACTAGAGTTCTCAACTCTCCGTATCGTGGAACCCAAATCCGGTTCTCAAAATATCGGACCCCGTCCGATCTGGTTTCAAGTTGCTTGCTCATGCCCCGCATGAGTTCCGATGGAAGATTATCATCTTTCAAAGCTTCCAGTTGCGCATCGCGAATCTGATCGGGTAAGCTGGCATGAATCGTGAGTTGCAATGCTCTCACTCGTCTGGGTTTATCTGTTTCTTTCCTGCTGAGGGCGTCGGCCACCACATTGGCCTTGCCAGGGTGGTACTTGATGGCACAATCATAATCTTTAAGCAGCTCGACCCAACGACGCTGTCGCATGTTCAGCTCTTTCTGATCGTAGATATGTTGGAGACTCTTGTGGTCGGTGTAAATGGTAAACTTGGTACCGTACAAGTAATGCCTCCATATCTTTAGAGCAAACACTACAGCTCCGAGTTCCAAATCGTGGGTCGTGTAGTTCTTCTCGTGAACCCGTAGTTGTCTAGAGGCGTAGGCTATAACCTTCTCGAGTTGCATCAGCACACAACCGAGACCTTGTATAGATGCGTCACAGTGTACCTCAAAATTTTCCGTTCCCTCGGGGAGGGCTAAAATAGGGGCGCTACAAAGCTTGGTTTTCAACAGTTGAAAAGCGGTTTCTTGCGCATCACCCCAGTTGTACTTAGTGCCCTTGTGAGTCAAAGCGGTGAGGGGTTGAGCAATCTTTGAAAATCCCTAGATGAAACGCCGATAGTAGCCGGCCAGTCCTAGGAATTGCCGCACCTCAGTCGGAGTCTTAGGTGCTTCCCAGTTTTTGATGGCCTCTACCTTACCGGGATCGACATGGATACCATTCTCGTTGATCACATGTCCTAAAAAGTGAACCTCGCGAAGCCAAAATTCACATTTCGAGAGTTTAGCATACAGTTGTTCCTTCTTCAGTAGTTCCAGAATTATCCTTAAGTGCTCTTCGTGGTCAGTCTCGTTCTTGGAATAGACGAGAATATCATCGATGAAAACAATCACGAACTTGTCGAGGTACGCCTTGCATACTCGATTCATGAGATCCATAAATACGGCTGGTGCGTTGGTTAGGCCAAAAGACATAACTGAAAACTCGTAGTGACCATACCGTGTTCTGTAAGCCGTCTTTGAAATATCATCTTCGCGCACTCTCAGCTGGTGGTAACCGGATCGTAGATCGATCTTCGAGTAGTAACTCGATCCCTGAAGCTGGTCAAACAAATCATCAATTCGGGGTAAAGGATAACGGTTCTTGACCGTCACCTTGTTCAATTCCCGGTAGTCGATGCACATTCGGAAAGTCCCGTCTTTCTTTCGGACAAACAAGACAGGGGCTCCCCATGGCGATGAGCTAGGTCGGATAAAACCTTTATCCAACAAATCTTGCAACTGGGTGGACAACTCCTGAAGTTCCGCCGGTGCGAGCCGATACGGGGCTCGTGCTATGGGTGCTGCACCGGGTGTCAACTCGATCTGAAATTCGACTTGACGAATAGGAGGGAGTCCAGGTAAATCCTCCGGGAAAACTTCCGGAAAGTCTCGCACAACCGGTATGTCTTCAATTCGTTTCTCCTCCGCGGGTTTCTCAACAATCTGCGCCAAAACTGCCGGATGACCCTTTCGTAAATACTTCTGTGCCTTCATAAGGGTAATGACGCTGGTGGTCATGCCGCTTCTCTCGCCTCGGACCGGAATGATCTCGCCAGAAGGGGTGGTAATATGGACTATCTTATCATGGTATATAATCTCCGCTCGGTTCTCGGATAACCAGTCCATGCCGACAACGACATCGAAACTACTAAGCGTAAAAGGAATAAGGTCGATGTCAAAGACATGACCTGACAGTTTCAACTTACATCCCGCAAGTATATGAGTTGTTACTACAGTTTTACCGTTAGCTAATTCAACAGGAAACTTAGCGTCTAACGGGGTTGGAGTAAGGTTTAAAAGTTGGCTAAAGGCCTTTGACACAAAACTCCTATCAGCTCCAGTGTCAAACAAAACAGAAGCAAAACAATCGTTTACAGGGAACTTACCAGACACCACATGCGGATCTCTGCGGGCTTGACCTGATCCAATCACAAACGCTCTTCCTTTGCCATTTCCTCCACCGTTACTGCCACTTCCATTACCCCTATTATTGTCATTCTGTTTCAGCTTGGGGCAATCTTTCCGGAAATGACCTTCCTGTCCACATTCAAAACATCCCTTAGTCGTCATCGGTGGCTTAGGAGCACCCTTCGCCGCAAGGTCAACTCTACATTCCTTCGCTTGGTGACCTATCTTTCCGCATCTTTGACACTTGACACGGTCACACTGACCAACATGATGATAGTTGCACCTATTGCACTTTGGATATCTCCCAGCATATCCGCTCGAACCCTGCCCGCTACCGTTGTTATTGTTGTTGTGACTTTGATTGTTAAAGCTCCGAGTGAATTCGGGCTTACGGTAGTGTTGTTGCGGTGGGAGGTTCGAGGATGAGGATCTGGTGTTGTCAAACTTCCTCTTTCCGCTGCTCGGGTTGCTGTTGCTGTTGTTGTCATTACTCGGGTTGTCACGGGCCTTAGTGGTTGAACCCCTAGGTGGTAACGCACCTTGGGCCACTGCTTGATCCGTCAGTTTGTGAGCTAACCGGATCGCTTGTTGTATCGCGGCTGGTCTGGAAGACGTCACCATGCCCTGAATCTGCGGTGCTAACCCATCAATGTACATTTCAATCCTCTTACTCGGCGGATCTACCATCCGTGGACACATCACCGCTAACTCGTGAGAACGGGTAGTGTAGGCTTCGATTTCCGAACCCACCATCTTCAATGACCAAAATTCCGACTCCAACTTTGAAATCTCCTCCCTCGGACAATACTCTTCTCGCATCAAGTCTTTGAACTCCTCTCAGTTCATAGCGTTAGCTAGTTCCAATCCAAGAATTTGCACATTTGCACATCGTCTGAGGACACCTCTGAGTGTGCCTCCTCCTCAGCCGGTTCTTCTTCAGGCTCCTCCTCGGGATCTTCCTCGGGGTCCTCCTCAGGTTCCTCTTCAGGATCTTCTTCAGGATCTGCCTCAGGCTCGGCCTCAGACTCTGCCTCGGGTTCGGCTGCGTTCTGAGCAAGTTGCATTTGTAGGTCATCGCAACGCTCGAGTGCTATCTCGGTTCGGGTCCTTGCTTCTTGGAGTTGCTCTTGCAAGTCTATCATCTCGGCTTGCATCTTCATCATAACCTTCGTTTGTTGCTCACTAGTCTCTTGCATTTCTTTCATTGCCGCTGCCATGCGGGCAATCTCCTCCTGAGTCTCGGTTCCGTCTTTAAACAGTCTGGAAACATTTTCTCTCGTGTAGCGCATGTAACCCACATCACGCTCCCAACAAGAAACGACAGCTGCGAGAACTCGCTCCACAGGTTCGGTTATGGGTGGTAGGGTGTTGGGATAAGCATGGTGGTTCGGGTGAGGTAACGGGGGAACTTGTTCGCGATAGACCATACGTCTGATCATGTTAGGGTACCAATCCCAACTAACGTCGTTTTCGTAAATGCCTCCGGATAGGCGGTACCTCTTTGGTGCGGGTGTTTCGAGTTCCGGGACTACTCGGGGTGGCAATGCGGTAGGTAATTGCGGTTCCTTCCCGTGAGCATGAGTCATCAGATCGGACGATGATGAGGATGGCGTCGACATCTCTACAGGTATGCCGTGTATGCGCGCGTATGAGTGAAAGAGGTAAAGAGATAAGACAACAAAGACTACACAAACCTATGCAGTGCGTATCATTATAACTAATGGGTCGTCGCGGTTATAGTCTAGTATGCATGCAGCTTCTAGTTCGCTATAACCAATGGCTCTGATACCAATCTGTCACACCCTCAAAATCCACTAACGGAGTTTTACCGTCAGAGGGTGTGAACTGGCAGGATCGGAATCATTAGTTATAATCAAACCAAGGAAAAACGTTTAAATGAAAGTAAGTGCGGAAGCGTAAAACCTTAATTCAAAAGTTGCGTCACGCAGGACGACTTAAAACCAAATGTAACTGTTAAAATTAAGTTTGCAGAATAAAAGTGTTTTCATTAATGCATGCTCCTAAACCGCGCGCCCGCCTCGGCTACCTGAGAATAACATACTAAAAGTGTCAACACAAGGTTGGTGAGTTCACAAGTAAAATAAGATAAATCGTTTAGCGTTTTGCGTAACCTCGTTACGACGTTTAAATGTTGCGTAACCCCGTTACGACGTTTGAGTGTGTAATCACGTTACAGCGTTTAAGTGTGTAACCACGTTACAGCGTTTAAGTGTGTAACCACGTTACAGCGTTTAAGTGTTTTGCATTACCAGATAGTGTTATGTCAAATTATATATCGATAGGTAGCTAATCTATACAACAAGTATCGCTAAGTGGTTCGCGACCGAAGCTGACTGTTTATCAAGTGCCCGTCACCAGGTCCTCCAGACCATGGTAAGTGTTAGCCAAAATTTACACCCACTCAACCTCCAGTTGAGCTTAGCGTCGGGTGGGGTTTGTCAAACCCAGTAGTACTACCCAAAAGTGACTCGCTATTCCAAATATTAACCGGTCCGATGTGTGGGACTTCAAATGTTATGTATGCCGCTTAGCCTTTACAAGTGATATATAATTTATAACAAAATCTTTCATATGCGTTTATCTCAGAAAATATGTTTATCGGAGTATGTTATCTCCCCCAAGTGAAAAACGTTTGAAAACAGTTTAAGAGTGGGGTAAGTGAACTCACTGTTTGCGAAGAATATCCGATCTAGATCACCGAGTGATGCGCGTCGTAGAAAACTCTCTAGCGTTCTAAAATAACAAAGAGATTTTCTAAGTATCGGAATGTTTAACGAGTCTCTAGACTCGGCACATAATACCTATGCACGTAACATGTTTCGTGTTTCGTTTGTGAATCGTGTGTGACTTAAACAAGTAAAATTGTGATACGATACATGAGTGAGCAATTACTTTCGTGTCACGTACTAATAATGTATATCACTAGCAATTATTCCCGTAAGGGCATTTTGGTCAACAAACAAAGACTAACTAACCATTATTCCCCATAAGGGCAATTTGGTCAATTCATGGCAATCAACTAACAACTATTCCCCGCAAGGGTATTTTGGTCAAAATACAACAATTTTATAAAAACTATCATATTTCATGCATTCCTATACAACTCAGCAGCTAGTTTCGTTATGACAGAATTTCTACTTGAAAGATTGCACTAGCTCACCGATCATAACGTCTCAATTAATTCACCAAAAATCACCACAGAAGCATACATATCTTAGGTTTCCAGAACATATTTCATCTTATTTTTATTCCACATATTTTTCTTATAATGACCAAAACATTACAGCAAACTCATATCAGTCAGATTCATGCGCAACAGAATGTTATTTACAATTCCCGTTAAACGAAAAATCCAATAAATGCAAGACCACTTGGGTTTGGTTCCTAACTCAGTGAGTCAACCTCCAGAAGTGGAACCAACCCAATTTGTCTCGTAGTTCATGAGATATAACATTTACAACATAACCTAACAGCAGGTCTAACAGCTCAGCTTTGCATCACGTTTTTGTAAAATCATAAAAGTATACTTCCACTTATCCAAAAATTACGAATTTATACTTCACAGAAACTAGACTCAACCTAGTTTACTGCAGTACCCACAATCTCAATCAATTTTCACGTTTACAGTTCGTTACAGTCAGTTAAACATCGTATATACGTTCTGTCCAGAATCTGTTCACATCAAAACTCATCATAATAACAATCTATGAACTATCATGCATCCATATAACCCTCTAGACACTATAACTACTATCCATGCATATCAATCACACCATACATACAAGATTAGGGTTTTATTTGAACTCACAATCAAGGACACAACAATTAACATGCAATACTATCAAACTAGTTATCAATCATCATCAATTAAATCAAGAATCACATGAATATCATAATACCAAGAAATCAGCCATAAAGGTTTACAATTAACCCAATAAAACTAACAATTAAACATAGAGGATACATAGAATAGTTGTGTATACCTTCCTAGCACCTTAATCTTCAATCAAACTTGAAAGATCTTGATTGTGTGTGTGTGTATATTAATCGATCTCAAGGAAATAAAGGGAGGGGATGGCTGCCAATTTTTGTAGGGGAATAGGTAGGAGGTTAGGGTTTAGGTTTACCATGTATTTATAAAGGAATATGTTACACTTTGGCCCCTCAACTCCTAAGTATTACTTTTTCTAGAACCTTCTATCATAACTTGCACATTAAGTTAACATTAAGTATTACTTTTTCTAGAACATTCTATCATAACTTGCACATTAAATTAACATGACAATAATATTATCACATAACACATAATCCTAACACATAATTATCACATAATTAGTGTTTTAGTGTTTTTCGTTTATTCATCAATCGTTTGCGTTTCGGTGCAAATCCCGAAAGACTACTACACATGTAGTAAGTGTTAAGCGTCATTTAAACCCTAGTTTAAATGTAATGAGGTTTGCGTTTAGATTCAATAATCTAAAGTTTGAATTGACGGAGTTGCGTTAACGGAGTTAACCTGAAATTGACGATTGTCACATAGGTTGAGTAGTTTCATATCTGTGATCAGGAAAAAGTGATGAGATTGAACTATATAAAACATGCATAAGAAATTATGTTTTATGGAGTCTAATAATATTTATGTACAAGGGAAAAGATTAATTGATATATTACTTAAAAGTTTGTGAGAATCAGATTATGATACTTCTGATAAAAAGAAAAGAGTGATTAGAAATACTGTCGGTGTGATCTCACCACAAATTAAACTGAAAAAGCAACATGATTTAGTTTAAAGGTACGGCCTATGTGATCTTACCATTTCCTTCAAATGTGTTTCACTAGGCATTTATTCACTAGCCAGCTCATACCACTAAATTGATACCCCGCCTGTTAAAAGATGCAAATTTCACATATCATACTTAATTTCAAATCCAAAACGCACCAAATTGACCAACCAAAGCATGATTGATTCACATAAACATGAGTCAATCATATTTTGTTAGAACATGTTCTGACCCAAACCTATTTTGGTCCTTATCACAAGTTGGGCAGCCTTTCCAAGGTTGATATCGTCCTTATCATAGGTTGAGTAGTTTCAAATCTGTGATCAGGAAAAAGTGATGAGATTGAACTATATAAAACATGCATAAGAAATTATGTTTTATGGAGTCTAATAATATTTATGTACAAGGGAAAAGATTAATTGATATATTACTTAAAAGATTGTGAGATTCAGATTATGATGCTTCTGATAAAAAGAAAAGAGTGATTAGAAATACTGTCGGTGTGATCTCACCACAAACTAAATTGAAAAAGCAACATGATTTAGTTTAAAGGTACGACCTTTGTGATCTTACCATTTCCTTCAAATGTGTTTCACCAGGCATTTATTCGGTAGCCAGCTCATACCACTAAATTGATACCCCGCCTGTTAAAAGATGCAAATTTCACATATCATACTTAATTTCAAATCCAAAACGCACCAAATTGACCAACCAAAGCATGATTGATTCACATAAACACGAATCAATCATATTTTGTTACAACATGTTCTGACCCAAACCTATTTTGGTCCTTATCACAAGTTGGGCAGCCTTTCCAATGTTGATATCGTCCTTATCATAGGTTGAGTAGTTTCAAATCTGTGATCAGGAAAAAGTGATGAGATTGAACTATATAAAACATGCATAAGAAATTATGTTTTATGGAGACTAATAAAATTTATGTACAAGGGAAAAGATTAATTGATATATTACTTAAAAGTTTGTGAGAATGAGATTATGATGCTTCTGATAAAAAGAAAATAGCGATTAGAAATACTGTCGGTGTGATCTCACCACAAATTAAATTGAAAAAGCAACATGATTTAGTTTAAAGGTACGGCCTTTGTGATCTTACCATTTCCTTCAAATGTGTTTCACCAGGCATTTATTCGCTAGCCAGCTCATACCACTAAATTGATACCCCGCCATTTAAAAGATGCAAATTTCACATATCATACTTAATTTCAAATCCAAAACGCACACCAACCAAAGCATGATTGATTCACATAAACATGAATCAATCATATTTTGTTAGAACATGTTCTGACCCAAACCTATTTTGGTCCTTATCATAAGTTGGGCAGCCTTTCCAAGGTTGATATCGTCCTTATCATAGGTTGAGTAGTTTCAAATCTATGATCAGGAAAAAGTAATGAGATTGAACTATATAAAACATGCATAAGAAATTATGTTTTATGGAGTCTAATAATATTTATGTACAAGGGAAAAGATTAATTGATATATTACTTAAAAGTTTGTGAGAATCAGATTATGATGCTTCTGATAAAAAGAAAAGAGTGATTAGGAATATTGTCCGTGTGATCTCATCACAAATTAAACTGAAAAAGCAACATGATTTAGTTTAAAGGTACGGCCTTTGTGATCTTACCATTTCCTTCAGATGTGTTTCACTAGGCATTTATTCGCTTGCCAGCTCATACCACTAAATTGATACCCCGCCTGTTAAAAGATGCAAATTTCACATATCATACTTAATTTCAAATCCAAAACGCACCAAATTGACCAACCAAAGCATGATTGATTCACATAAACATGAATCAATCATATTTTGTTAGAACATGTTCTGACCCAAACCTATTTTGGTCCTTATCACAAGTTGGGCAGCCTTTCCAAGGTTGATATCGTCCTTATCATAGGTTGAGTAGTTTCAAATCTGTGATCAGGAAAAAGTGATGAGATTGAACTATATAAAACATGCATAAGAAATTATGTTTTTTGGAATCTAATAATATTTATGTACAAGGGAAAAGATTAATTGATATATTACTTAAAAGTTTGTGAGAATCAGATTATGATGCTTCTGATAAAAAGAAAAGAGTGATTAGAAATACTGTCGGTGTGATCTCACCACAAATTAAATTGAAAAAGCAACATGATTTAGTTTAAAGGTACGGCCTTTGTGATCTTACCATTTCCTTCAAATGTGTTTCACCAGGCATTTATTCGCTAGCCAGCTCATACCACTAAATTGATACCCCGCCTGTTAAAAGATGCAAATTTCACATATCATACTTAATTTCAAATCCAAAACGCACCAAATTGACCAACCAAAGCATGATTGATTCACATAAACATGAATCAATCATATTTTGTTAGAACATGTAACCTATTTTGGTCCTTATCACAAGTTGGGCAGCCTTTCCAAGGTTGATATCGTCCTTATCATAGGTTGAGTAGTTTCAAATCTGTGATCAGGAAAAAGTGATGAGATTTAACTATATAAAACATGCATAAGAAATTATGTTCTATGGAGTCTAATAATATTTATGTACAAGGGAAAAGATTAATTGATATATTACTTAAAAGATTGTGAGATTCAGATTATGATGCTTCTGAAAAAAAGAAAAGAGTGATTAGAAATACTGTCGGTGTGATCTCACCACAAACTAAATAGAAAAAGCAACATGATTTAGTTTAAAGGTACGACCTTTGTGATCTTACCATTTCCTTCAAATGTGTTTCACCAGGCATTTATTCGGTAGCCAGCTCATACCACTAAATTGATACCCCGCCTGTAAAAAGATGCAAATTTCAAATATCATACTTAATTTCAAATCCAAAACGCACCAAATTGACCAACCAAAGCATGATTGATTCACATAAACACGAATCAATCATATTTTGTTACAACATGTTCTGACCCAAACCTATTTTGGTCCTTATCACAAGTTGGGCAGCCTTTCCAATGTTGATATCGTCCTTATCATAGGTTGAGTAGTTTCAAATCTGTGATCAGGAAAAAGTGATGAGATTTAACTATATAAAACATGCATAAGAAATTATGTTTTATGGAGTCTAATAATATTTATGTACAAGGGAAAAGATTAATTGATATATTACTTAAAAGATTGTGAGATTCAGATTATGATGCTTCTGATAAAAAGAAAAGAGTGATTAGAAATACTGTCGGTGTGATCTCACCACAAACTAAACAGAAAAAGCAACATGATTTAGTATAAAGGTACGACCTTTGTGATCTTACCATTTCCTTCAAATGTGTTTCACCAAGCATTTATTCGGTAGCCAGCTCATACCACTAAATTGATACCCCGCCTGTTAAAAGATGCAAATTTCACATATCATACTTAATTTCAAATCCAAAACGCACCAAATTGACCAACCAAAGCATGATTGATTCACATAAACACGAATCAATCATATTTTGTTAGAACATGTTCTAACCCAAACCTATTTTGGTCCTTATCACAAGTTGGGCAGCCTTTCCAAGGTTGATATCGTCCTTATCATAGGTTGAGTAGTTTCAAATCTGTTATCAGGAAAAAGTGATGAGATTGAACTATATAAAACATGCATAAGAAATTATGTTTTATGGAGTCTAATAATATTTATGTACAAGGGAAAAGATTAATTGATATATTACTTAATAGATTGTGAGATTCAGATTATAATGCTTCTGATAAAAAGAAAAGAGTGATTAGAAATACTGTCGGTGTGATCTCACCACAAACTAAATAGAAAAAGCAACATGATTTAGTTTAAAGGTACGACCTTTGTGATCTTACCATTTCCTTCAAATGTGTTTCACCAGGCATTTATTCGGTAGCCAGCTCATACCACTAAATTGATACCCCGCCTATTAAAAGATGCAAATTTCACATATCATACTTAATTTCAAATCCAAAACGCACCAAATTGACCAACCAAAGCATGATTGATTCACATAAACACGAATCAATCATATTTTGTTACAACATGTTCTGACCCAAACCTATTTTGGTCCTTATCACAAGTTGGGCAGCCTTTCCAATGTTGATATCGTCCTTATCATAGGTTGAGTAGTTTCAAATCTGTGATCAGGAAAAAGTGATGAGATTGAACTATATAAAACATGCATAAGAAATTATGTTTTATGGAGTCTAATGAAATTTATGTACAAGGGAAAAGATTAATTGATATATTACTTAAAAGTTTGTGAGAATCAGATTATGATGCTTCTGATAAAAACAAAAGAGTGATTAGAAATACTGTCGGTGTGATCTCACCACAAATTAAATTGAAAAAGCAACATGATTTAGTTTAAAGGTACGGCCTTTGTGATCTTACCATTTCCTTCAAATGTGTTTCACCAGGCATTTATTCGCTTGCCAGCTCATACCACTAAATTGATACCCCGCCATTTAAAAGATGCAAATTTCACATATCATACTTAATTTCAAATCCAAAACGCACACCAACCAAAGCATGATCGATTCACATAAACATGAATCAATCATATTTTGTTAGAACAAGTTCTGACCCAAACCTATTTTGGTCCTTATCACAAGTTGGGCAGCCTTTCCAAGGTTGATATCGTCCTTATCATAGGTTGAGTAGTTTCAAATCTATGATCAGGAAAAAGTAATGAGATTGAATTATATAAAACATGCATAAGAAATTATGTTTTATGGAGTCTAATAATATTTATGTACAAGGGAAAAGATTAATTGATATATTACTTAAAAGTTTGTGAGAATCAGATTATGATGCTTCAGATAAAAAGAAAAGAGTGATTAGGAATACTGTCCGTGTGATCTCATCACAAATTAAACTGAAAAAGCAACATGATTTAGTTTAAAGGTACGGCCTTTGTGATCTTACCATTTCCTTCAAATGTGTTTCACGAGGCATTTATTCGCTAGCCAGCTCATACCACTAAATTGATACCCCGCCTGTTAAAAGATGCAAATTTCACATATCATACTTAATTTCAAATCCAAAACGCACCAAATTGACCAACCAACGCATGATTGATTCACATAAACACGAATCAATCATATTTTGTTAGAACATGTTCTGACCCAAACCTATTTTGGTCCTTATCACAAGTTGGGCAGCCTTTCTAAGGTTGATATCGTCCTTATCATAGGTTGAGTAGTTTCAAATCTGTGATCAGGAAAAAGTGATGAGATTGAACTATATAAAACATGCATAAGAAATTATGTTTTATGGAGTCTAATAATATTTATGTACAAGGGAAAAGATTAATTGATATATTACTTAAAAGTTTGTGAGAATCAGATTATGATGCTTCTGATAAAAAGAAAAGAGTGATTAGAAATACTGTAGGTGTGATCTCACCACAAATTAAACTGAAAAAGCAACATGATTTAGTTTAAAGGTACGGCCTTTGTGATCTTACCATTTCCTTCAAATGTGTTTCACCTGGCATTTATTCGCTAGCTAGCTCATACCACAAAATTGATACCCTGCCTGTTAAAATATACAAATTTCACATATCAAAGTTAATTTCAAATCCAAAACACACCAAATTGACCAACCAAAGCATGATTGATTCACATAAACATTAATCAATCATATTTTGTTAGAACATGTTCTGACCCAAACCTATTTTGGTCCTTATCACAAGTTGGGCAGCCTTTCCAATGTTGATATCGTCCTTATCATAGGTTGAGTAGTTTCAAATCTGTGATCATGAAAAAGTGATGAGATTTAACTATATAAAACACGCATAAGAAATTATGTTTTATGGAGTCTAATAATATTTATGTACAAGGGAAAAGATTAATTGATATATTACTTAAAAGTTTGTGAGAATCAGATTATAATGCTTTTGATAAAAAGAAAAGAGTGATTAGAAATACTGTCGGTGTGATCTCACCACAAATTAAACTGAAAAAGCAACATAATTTAGTTTAAAGGTACGGCCTTTGTGATCTTACCATTTCCTTCAAATGTGTTTCACCAGGCATTTATTCGCTAGCCAGCTCATACCACTAAATTGATACCCCGCCAGTTAAAAGATGCAAATTTCACATGTCATACTTAATTTCAAATCCAAAACGCACACCGACCAAAGCATGATTGATTCACATAAACATGAATCAATCATATTTTGTTAGAACGTGTTCTGACCCATACCTATTTTGCTCCTTAACACAAGTTGGGCAGCCTTTCCAAGGTTGATATCGTCCTTATCATAGGTTGAGTAGTTTCAAATCTGTGATCAGGAAAAAGTGATGAGATTGAACTATATAAAACATGCATAAGAAATTATGTTTTATGGAGTCTAATAATATTTATGTATAAGGGAAAAGATTAATTGATATATTACTTAAAAGTTTGTGAGAATCAGATTATGATGCTTCTGATAAAAAGAAAAGAGTGATTAGGAATACTGTCCGTGTGATCTCATCACAAATTAAACTGAAAAAGCAACATGATTTAGTTTAAAGGTACGGCCTTTGTGATCTTACCATTTCCTTCAAATGTGTTTCACTAGGCATTTATTCGCTAGCCAGCTCATTCCACTAAATTGATACCCCGCCTGTTAAAAGATGCAAATTTCACATATCATACTTAATTTCAAATCCAAAACGCACCAAATCTACCAACCAAAGCATGATTGATTCACATAAACATGAATCAATCATATTTTGTTTGAACATGTTCTGACCCAAACCTATTTTGGTCCTTATAACAAGTTGGGCAGCCTTTCCAAGGTTGATATCGTCCTTATCATAGGTTGAGTAGTTTCAAATATGTGATCAGGAAAAAGTGATGAGATTGAACTATATAAAACATGCATAAGAAATTATGTTTTATGGAGTCTAATAATATTTATGTACAAGGGAAAAGATTAATTGATATTTTACTTAAAAGTTTGTGAGAATCAGATATTGATGCTTCTGATAAAAAGAAAAGAGTGATTAGAAATACTGTCGGTGTGATCTCACCACAAATTAAACTGAAAAAGCAACATGATTTAGTTTAAAGGTACGGCCATTGTGATCTTACCATTTCCTTCAAATGTGTTTCACCAAGCATTTATTCGCTAGCCAGATCATACCACTAAATTGATACCCCGCCTGTTAAAAGATGCAAATTTCACATATCATTCTTAATTTCAAATCCAAAACGCACCAAATTGACCAACCAAAGCATGATTGATTCACATAAACACGAATCAATCATATTTTGTTACAACATGTTCTGACCCAAACCTATTTTGGTCCTTATCACAAGTTGGGCAGTCTTTCCAATGTTGATATCGTCCTTATCATAGGTTGAGTAGTTTCAAATCTGTGATCATGAAAAAGTGATGAGATTAAACTATATAAAACACGCATAAGAAATTATGTTTTATGGAGTCTAATAATATTTATGTACAAGGGAAAAGATTAATTGATATATTACTTAAAAGTTTGTGAGAATCAGATTATGATGCTTCTGATAAAAAGAAAAGAGTGATTAGAAATACTGTCGGTGTGATCTCACCACAAATTAAATTAAAAAAGCAACATGATTTAGTTTAAAGGTACGGCCTTTGTGATCTTACCATTTCCTTCAAATGTGTTTCAACAGGCATTTATTCGCTAGCCAGCTCATACCACTAAATTGATACCCCGCCTGTTAAAAGATGCAAATTTCACATATCATACTTAATTTCAAATCCAAAACGCACCAAATTTACCAACCAAAGCATGATTGATTCACATAAACATGAATCAATCATATTTTGTTAGAACATGTTCTGACCCAAACCTATTTTGGTCCTTATCACAAGTTTGGCAGCCTTTCCAAGGTTGATATCGTCCTTATCATAGGTTGAGTAGTTTCAAATCTGTGATCAGGAAAAAGTGATGAGATTGAACTATATAAAACATGCATAAGAAATTATGTTTTATGGAGTCTAATAATATTTATGTACAAGGGAAAAGATTAATTGATATATTACTTAAAAGTTTGTGAGAATCAGATTATGATGCTTCTGATAAAAAGTAAAGAGTGATTAGAAATACTGTCGGTGTGATCTCACCACAAATTAAACTGAAAAAGCAACATGATTTAGTTTAAAGGTACGACCTTTGTGATCTTACCATTTCCTTCAAATGTGTTTCACCAGGCATTTATTCGCTAGCTAGCTCATACCACTAAATTGATACCCTGCCTGTTAAAATATACAAATTTCACATATCATAGTTAATTTCAAATCCAAAACACACCAAATTGACCAACTAAAGCATGATTGATTCACATAAACATTAATCAATCATATTTTGTTAGAACATGTTCTGACCCAAACCTATTTTGGTCCTTATCACAAGTTGGGCAGCCATTCCAATGTTGCTATCGTCCTTATCATAGGTTGAGTAGTTTCTAATCTGTGATCATGAAAAAGTGATGAGATTTAACTATATAAAACACGCATAAGAAATTATGTTTTATGGAGTCTAATAATATTTATGTACAAGGGAAAAGATTAATTGATATATTACTTAAAAGTTTGTGAGAATCAGATTATAATGCTTTTGATAAAAAGAAAAGAGTGATTAGAAATACTGTCGGTGTGATCCCACCACAAATTAAACTGAAAAAGCAACATAATTTAGTTTAAAGGTACGGCCTTTGTGATCTTACCATTTCCTTCAAATGTGTTTCACTAGGCATTTATTCGCTAGCCAGCTCATACCACTAAATTGATACCCCGCCAGTTAAAAGATGCAAATTTCACATATCATACTTAATTTCAAATCCAAAACGCACACCGACCAAAGCATGATTGATTCACATAAACATGAATCAATCATATTTTGTTAGAACATGTTCTGACCCATACCTATTTTGCTCCTTAACACAAGTTGGGCAGCCTTTCCAAGGTTGATATTGTCCTTATCATAGGTTGAGTAGTTTCAAATCTGTGATCAGGAAAAAGTGATGAGATTGAACTATATAAAACATGCATAAGAAATTATGTTTTATGGAGTCTAATAATATTTAAGTACAAGGGAAAAGATTAATTAATATATTACTTAAAAGTTTGTGAGAATCAGATTATGATGCTTCTGATAAAAAGAAAAGAGTGATTAGAAATACTGTCGGTGTGATCTCACCACAAATTAAATTAAAAAAGCAACATGATTTAGTTTAAAGGTACGGCCTTTGTGATCTTACCATTTCCTTCAAATGTGTTTCACCAGCCATTTATTCGCTAACCAGCTCATACCACTAAATTGATACCCCACCTGTTAAAAGATGCAAATTTCACATATCATACTTAATTTCAAATCCAAAACGCACCAAATTGACCAACCAAAGCATGATTGATTCACATAAACATGAATCAATCATATTTTGGTAGAACATGTTCTGACCCAAACCTATTTTGGTCCTTATCACAAGTTTGGCAGCCTTTCCAAGGTTGATATCGTCCTTATCATAGGTTGAGTAGTTTCAAATCTGTGATCAGGAAAAAGTGATGAGATTGAACTATATAAAACATGCATAAGAAATTATGTTTTATGGAGTCTAATAATATTTATGTACAAGGGAAAAGATTAATTGATATATTACTTAAAAGTTTGTGAGAATCAGATTATAATGCTTCTGATAAAAAGAAAAGAGTGATTAGAAATACTGTCGGTGTTATCTCACCACAAATTAAACTGAAAAAGCAACATGATTTAGTTTATAGGTACAACCTTTGTGATCTTACCATTTCCTTCAAATGTGTTTCACCAGGCATTTATTCGCTAGCCAGCTCATACCACTAAATTGATAACCCGCCTGTTAAAAGATGCAAATTTCACATATCATACTTAATTTCAAATCCAAAACGCACCAAATTGACCAACCAAAGCATGATTGATTCACATAAACAAGAATCAATCATATTTTGTTAGAACATGTTCTGACCCAATCCTATTTTGGTCCTTATCACAAGTTTGGCAGCCTTTCCAAGGTTGATATCGTCCTTATCATAGGTTGAGTAGTTTCAAATCTGTGATCAGGAAAAAGTGATGAGATTGAACTATATAAAACATGCATAAGAAATTATGTTTTATGGAGTCTAATAATATTTATGTACATGGGAAAAGATTAATTGATATATTACTTAACAGTTTGTGAGAATCAGATTATGATGCTTCTGATAAAAAGAAAAGAGTGATTAGAAATACTGACGGTGTGATCTCACCACAAATTAAACTGAAAAAGCAACATGATTTAGTTTAAAGGTACGACCTTTGTGATCTTACCATTTCCTTCAAATGTGTTTCACCAGGCATTTATTCGCTAGCTAGCTCATACCACTAAATTGTTACCCTGCCTGTTAAAATATACAAATTTTACATATCATAGTTAATTTCAAATCCAAAACACACCAAATTGACCAACTAAAGCATGATTGATTCACATAAACATTAATCAATCATATTTTGTTAGAACATGTTCTGACCCAAACCTATTTTGGTCCTTATCACAAGTTGGGCAGCCATTCCAATGTTGATATCGTCCTTATCATAGGTTGAGTAGTTTCAAATCTGTGATCATGAAAAAGTGATGAGATTTAACTATATAAAACACGCATAAGAAATTATGTTTTATGGAGTCTAATAATATTTATGTAAAAGGGAAAAGATTAATTGATATATTACTTAAAAGTTTGTGAGAATCAGATTATAATGCTTTTGATAAAAAGAAAAGAGTGATTAGAAATACTGTCGGTGTGATCTCACCACAAATTAAACTGAAAAAGCAACATAATTTAGTTTAAAGGTACAGCCTTTGTGATCTTACCATTTCCTTCAAATGTGTTTCACCAGGCATTTATTCGCTAGCCAGCTCATACCACTAAATTAATACCCCGCCAGTTAAAAGATGCAAATTTCACATATCATACTTAATTTCAAATCCAAAACGCACACCGACCAAAGCATGATTGATTCACATAAACATGAATCAATCATATTTTGTTAGAACATGTTCTGACCCAAACCTATTTTGGTCCTTATCACAAGTTTGGCAGCCTTTCCAAGGTTGATATCGTCCTTATCATAGGTTGAGTAGTTTCAAATCTGTGATCAGGAAAAAGTGATGAGATTGAACTATATAAAACATGCATAAGAAATTATATTTTATAGAGTCTAATAATATTTAAGTACAAGGGAAAAGATTAATTGATATATTACTTAAAAGTTTGTGAGAATCAGATTATGATGCTTCTGATAAAAAGAAAAGAGTGATTAGAAATACTGTCGGTGTGATCTCACCACAAATTAAATTAAAAAAGCAACATGATTTAGTTTAAAGGTACGGCCTTTGTGATCTTACCATTTCCTTCAAATGTGTTTCACCAGCCATTTATTCGCTAACCAGCTCATACCACTAAATTGATACCCCGCCTGTTAAAAGATGCAAATTTCACATATCATACTTAATTTCAAATCCAAAACGCACCAAATTGACCAACCAAAGCATGATTGATTCACATAAACATGAATCAATCATATTTTGTTAGAACATGTTCTGACCCAAACCTATTTTGGTCCTTATCACAAGTTTGGCAGCCTTTCCAAGGTTGATATCGTCCTTATCATAGGTTGAGTAGTTTCAAATCTGTGATCAGGAAAAAGTGATGAGATTGAACTATATAAAACATGCATAAGAAATTATGTTTTATGGAGTCTAATAATATTTATGTACAAGGGAAAAGATTAATTGATATATTACTTAAAAGTTTGTGAGAATCAGATTATGATGCTTCTGATAAAAAGAAAAGAGTGATTAGAAATACTGTCGGTGTAATCTCACCACAAATTAAACTGAAAAAGCAACATGATTTAGTTTAAAGGTACAACCTTTGTGATCTTACCATTTCCTTCAAATGTGTTTCACCAGGCATTTATTCGCTAGCCAGCTCATACCACTAAATTGATACCCCGCCTGTTAAAAGTTGCAAATTTCACATATCATACTTAATTTCAAATCCAAGACGCACCAAATTGGCCAACCAAAGCATGATTGATTCATAAATATAAAAAGGCATATTGAATTTCTTAATAAATTACCAGATTAACTGAGGCCCCTCTCATATTTTGTGTTGCTATTTCAGCTATATATACAACCTATAAAACACATAAAAAAAGAGCCTTATCATAATATTTATCATAAACAATCTCATTTTAAAACAAAATTCAAATAAATAAAGTCATAGTATATGATATAACCCCAATACCAAATTCTACTAACAATCTTCCCATGTAAAGAATCGATGTATCATGTGTCAACAATAATGTTACAATTTAAACAAATTATAGATAAAGTAATTAAATAAACGGTTGAATATAAACCTTACTTTGGAAAATGAGATACAAAGTCATCCAATGAGATTAGCGATAACTGCAATGATCAAAAACTGCAACTTTTACCATGGATATATAATCAGAATTTACAATATATGCTTACAAATAAGTAATTAAAGAATTAGAAATCGTGTAATAGTGGAGATGTATCGAACTCACCAAAGCACCAACCGAAGGCAAGTGGCTGAGAACACAAAGGGCGCAGGAATTCATAGAGACGACAATAAGGTTTAACCCGCCGCTAGCGGCCAAAAGCGACATTGTTGATTTGGTGAAGTTAATAATGATTAAGGCTTGATGAGACGTGTATCTTGCTTGTTATTCCGTTAATTTCGCTTCAGCGAGTTTCATTTCAGATCTCCGGTGATTCTGGCCGGAGGCGGTGACGATGGATGGGCGGTGGAGATCCGCCATGAACGGTTCTCCACAACAAATCGTTTAACATAGAATTTACTACGAATTCAAAATCACCGGTTAAGTGACTTAAGTCCCTAGAATCACGTTGGTAGGTTTCTGCACACAGCGGGAGGGAACCGTTTTTGAAAAAATAAAACTTTTTAATATGTGTTAATAAGTGCATTAAACACTTGTACATGGATGTCGCAACAATGACTTGTACATTTTAAACTACACATTAGTACTTAAATTTTTTTATATCGATACGTCAACAAAAATACAAAAATCACAACGGTAAGCTCGGTTGTTTTAAAAACATAATATGTAAAAAGATAGAGAAGAAATAAAAATTTTAAACAAACTTGTCAAATAAATTCATAAAGATGAGGGTTATATATGAAACTACTCTATAAAAATATGTAAAGTTGATTAAAGTGGAGGGATTATATCTGTAACTTTATTTAAGCAAATAATGTTAACCGTTTACATTAGTTTATCAAAATACCAAATTGCCCCTAAAAACTTTAAATTTTATGCAATGTGTGTTTATACCTTGGCCATTTATAGTTGTACCTCTTAAAAATTAAGAGGTCCTTAACTCCCTCTTTATATATAGTAAAGATATACGACGTATATGCTTATATGCTGTATACGTTCTGTTTCAGCTCTTGAACACACGTTTTTGGGGTTTTTTTGATTTCGGCGCCGTCAGCCGCTGTTAACCACCATGGTTGATCGGGGTTTGATCGTTTATAGTCTAGGTGGCTTTGGGGTGTCAAGATCTGAGCTAAGCAGTTCCTTAAGCTCGTTTTTAGTGGATTAAATGCCCGAACAAGCTAGATCTAGATCCAAACGGCTCATACGACACCACAAGGTTGCGGTGTCGTGTTCTACTAAGTTGGTACAGCTGAGATAAATCATTTCTTACCTTTAGTTGGTCTTGGATCGTTGAATATATTAAAGAAGAGAGTGTTTGGCTTAAGTGTGTGTTTTTGAAGGTGTAGGCTATGTTGTAGAGATGAATGGAAATGGAAAGGATTAGGGTTTAAGGTGTATTTATACTCCCTTAAGCCCATGGACCTAAGACCCATCTTTCATTTTTGGTCCATATTTAATTTCATCTAATTAGCCTACTTGACCTTCCACCTTTATTATTTTATTATTATTTCTCTACTAACTCAAGTAAACTTTTTCATCATAAATAATATATTAAATATTATTTTTAGAAATTTCGGGATGTTACACAAGGACTAAACCGTTGCAATAAAAATGGATATTGGTTGCCAAAGATAGTCGTATGATCATAATATAAATGAGGAACTTCTCCAAAATGCGTTCAAATAAAGCTGCGGTTTAATACTATATAATATGAAAATAGCTAGTTACGCATATGTCCCTAAAAGACAAAATAAGTAAAATAAGGGAGTGAAATACTAACCTTAGCGATTATGCAAGAGATAATGAATAGGTAAGAAAGCGGTAGTTAAGCTTTTCGGAATTTACCGACGAGAATCCTAATTACAGTAATTGCAGAAATAAATATGGATGCAATAACGAAGCTAAAACTAGATAGAGGTTCGGGATTTGATGATCCGGTATACTCTTACGAAAGTTAAATATTAATAGATTTATTATTAATTTTATTATCAAAGTTTTAATATAAATAGTATGATTTAATTATAAAATACTTAAATAAATGTTTATAAAGGTTTTTATAGATTATATAAAGGGATTTGCTTTAAATGAGTATTTTAAATCCAAAAATACATTTTATATATTTATGTATATTCATATAATTAGGAAAAACTTCTTTTTAAATAAATATTGTAAATAATAAATAATAATATTTATATATAATTACGAAATTTTATAAAACTTGAACAATATTTTTAATACATGATTTAACAATAAGTTTCAAATATCTATATTACTTAAAATTCTTTTTAAATGTTAAAACCTTTAATATACATATATATACGGCGTTTAAGCAAAGCTCGGAAAAAGGGATCGGTTAATTTGTTGGTTTTATTGAATATACTGACTTTATAAGAGTTTTATATTAATTATAATATAAATTAGTTGATTAATCAAATTAATATAACAATTTAATTATTTTTCTAAAAATAAAATATGCAAAAAAGGCTGTTGTGACTCGAACCCGCGCAGCAATGCCGGCACCAGATTAACACACACACAGCCAAACCAACTGATCTAGGATGATCAGTTGGTAAAACTCATATACAAAAACATATAATTAGACATCAAAAAGAACCAGATTAGATTATGAACCCTAGAAATCCAAATCGTTCAATCTGTTAAGAGTTAATCCCATTAACGTTAGGGTTAATGTTTGTGGATAGACAATGAACTAAATTCACAAATTAATTACCTATTACGATGACCCGAAGATGGGTTAATTGACCACGGCAGCTTCGGCTTTAATCATAACAAGAACACGATATAAACATCAATTATAATCTAATTCAGTAAGGGGGTATTGACGGCGATGATCAAGAGATCACAACTGTAGCTTCAATTGAATTTTGGTGATCGATATAATGCGTATTGAGAAACGGATTAGAACGATTTATTAAATAGGTTAATTGCATCAAAAGGATCTTATTTACCAAATTAATTATATCGGTTAGGTCAATTGAGGTAAGATTAACAAGTCCATGATTTAATTTCCAAGTATAAGATGAGAATTGTGGTACATGATTGCTAAACGGGTTTCGGATTCGTCATTCGGGTTAATGGGTATAGATAATGGGTTAATAATATAATATAATATAATATAATATCAAAATTTGCAGATGGGTCCCGTAAGACCCTATTACCAGTGTCTTACTTTGGATGTTGGATTTACTCATAAACACAGTTCTAAATATCAGAGTTAATTAAAACTTTCGCGAAATATAAAACTTTCATTAAACATTAAATATTAATTCATAATCAAGTCTTAAACGAACATCTTTGTCTTTCAAAATAAAACATTAATTATAAAAACATCATGAGTCTTCAGATGCCAGCCTCTTATTCTTCCGCCATGTGCCTCGCTCAATCTAGCTGCCTCATTCTACTCATCTGCGTGCGTACTAAAAGTCAGCTACGCTGAATGAGTTCTAGTTAATTAAGCAACATAACCTTCATTCACTTACTTATGTAATTACATATCCGAAGATACATAACTTCATTCTTACATACATATTTACATACATACATCTTTTTCTTTCGTTGTATATTTAAATAGCATTCCGCCCTATAACCTTCGCCGATATTATTAGGGTCGGTTCCCTACGTTCGCCGATATTTTTTAGGGTCGGTTCCCTACATTCGCCGATATTATTAGGGTCGGTTCCCTACGTTCGCCGATATTAATAGGGTCGGTTCCCTACATTCGCCGATATTATTAGGGTCGGTTCCCTACATTCGACGGTATTGTTAGGGTCGGTTCCCTACTTTCGCCGATATTATTAGGGTCGGTTCCTTACATTCGCCGATATTATTAGGGTTGGTTCCCTACATTCGCAGGTATTATTAGGGTCGGTTCCCTACTTTCACTAATATTATTATGGTCGGTTCCCTTTCTAACCATACCTTTCATACATACCTTTCTTTATATAATCGTACTTTAGTACATGATCATTCCATTATGTACTTTCATACATGCACATTACATACTAGGCCTACTACATATTACCATCCTTGTCGACGCGTGCAATATCCGTAAATTATTCACGCACCGACAATCATTCATTCGTAACATTCATACTTATTATTACATCAATCATTATAGCATACATTTACCATTTAAGGTAAGTGTATTAACGTTCACATTGAGTATGCACAAAGCCCCAAAAACATAGCAAGAAAGTGGGGCTAGAAACTAGCATGAACTCGGTTCCTCTCTGAGTTAATGGTAACTCCCTTCTTTCACTGGGCGCAACTAACTGTATAACAATTACACGTATCAATTAACTATCACTACCCTTATCACATTGCTAGTTTATTATGACCCTCAACGAACAGGGGTCCAGGGGCAGCTCCCCTTGCAACGGGGTTCTAGGGACGGCAGAGCAGGTTGGGGTTAAGCTGCCAGGTCAGCTTGGAAAAATTTTATATTCATTAACTGTCTTAACACCGTTTTCATTTGGATTTTAAATTATTATCTAATTCGCTATCTCATTCGCTATAACGAATTAAGCCTCATTCTTTATCTTAACATAGCGAATGGGTGAGTAACAAATGACCTGATTCGTTATCTTAACATAGCCTAATTCGTTATCTTGATTTGTTATATTGACATGACCTGATTCGTTATCTTGACATGACTTGATTCGTTATCTTGACTCGTTATCCTGACGTGACCTGATTCGTTATCCTGATTCGTTATCTTTTCATGGAGAAAGAGCATATACCGAATGCGAAGGGTTCATTCCTTATGAAGACACGCGAATGTATCCCATTCGTTATGACCGCGTAACGAATGATTAGTCATTCGTTTAGTTATAACGAATTATCAACAGTTCTTATCCAGACTTTGACTCAGGGGTCAAAGTCAAAATCGTCAAGAACACGAAATGGTCAATATATACCAGATCTTCAATAAACCTTCGATTCTTAATGAAACAACATGAAATTGGTATCATCGAACTTGGAATCACAGCGCCTATAAACCCTAATCAACCAATCATCTAAATATTGAATTTTAAATGGTGCGATTGATGTATATATAGGTGCGGCTCATAAGTTGTTCAATTAACCCATCTAATGTTAAAGAATTTCGACAGGGATCATTGCGTTTGATCATTTTTACCATACATGAACAGATCTAAGTTTACTTAAACGAATCCGAACCTAAACAAACAAATTTCCATTAAAACGTACCTTAAACGAGTCGGTTTACGCACACAATCTAAGTTTGATGTCGGTTTGGCTCGTTACGATGTTTTACCATTAACAAGCTCAGGTTTTCACCTTCGGATCAGCTCGGGAAATAGGATGGTATTTGTGTGTGTATTGGAAGGTGTAGGCTATGGTGTAGAGATGGATAAAAATGGAAAGGATTAGGTTTAAGGGGTATTTATACTCCCTTAAGCCCATGGACATAAGGCTCATTCCACATCTTATTCCATCTTTTAAAGTCCAAGCCCACCTTCTATTATTTTATTTATTTAAACCGATAAACGACACACTATAAAATAAACAAAATTTATTTTATTAATTCTTTTCAAAAGCAGGATGTTACAGGTCCCTAGACTATGAAGATGGAAACACTAAAGGGTTAAAGTATGTATTAGGGTAAAACTTGAATATAATCAAAAGTTATTATATATATATATATTAAATATAATAAAAATATATTAATAAAATAATATTACTCCTCGAATAACTCGATATTTCTTTGTAAAATTTCCCGAAAATAAAAACGGGTCGGGTTATGATTAATAAATATAAATTTAGAAAATCCGAGTTGTTACACTTCATGATACTTATATTTATTCACCAAATAGGGTAAGGATTGCTGCTTCATAGGTTGGTTTGATCTACCCATAGCTTCCTTTATTATACCGGTCTTTTGAAGAGAAAGAACCACCTTGAAATGCAGTTTCAGATTTATCAAGAGGAAGCTGGCATTTTGAAGACTAAGATTATAAGTAAGAACACCTTTGATTTTGTATTATTAATATGTTTTTCTTTTTCATTAAATTTCAATTTAATTGTTTGAGTGAAAAATAATATTGGGGATATGTGGTTTAAATCGACGATGTTAATGTAATTCCCTTACTTTTCATTTTCTCAATATATTGTGGTGGATCAATATTATTATTAAATATGTACTGTACTTTTTTTTATTCTGCCTACCACTATTATAGACTCCATATGTTCTAAAATTTTAAAATAGTTGACTCAACTTTAAATAATGTCCTTAGTGATTCTCATTTTAACATGTCAGATGTTCACCTATTATCTTTTGTACCTTTTTCTCAAGAAGGTAACAAATACAACCTATCATAGGTACTCACCAAAAATTTTCAAATTATTAATTGATACCTCTATATTTTGTACAACCACCACATTGGATTTCGTCATAGAAATCCCCCCCCCCCCCAGACTAACTTTTTTTTTTCGTACTATAGCTAAATCAATGAAAATAATTATTTTTCTACTTTAACTAATTTTCAGAATTTCATGTAAAATAATTAACTAAGAACTAAATCAATGAAAAACACGTAAAACAAGCATGTAAAACATGTTAGTCAACTAATATAGTTAACACAAATTCTGTAGGAAAAAACAATTATAGTCAACATAGTAAAGTTTTAGGCATCCAAAAAAAGCAGGTAAATCAACTAATTTATATAAGTGAACAATTATAAAGTAGGTAATACAGTATTGTTTTAGACGTCCAAAAACTAGTTAAATCAATTAATTTGTATTAAACTAGTAACAGGTAAAACAAGTCAAGTTGCATTCTGCTAGATGGTCCCGCCAGTAAATAAATCAGTTAACTTCAGTAAAGCATGTAATGAATCTAATTTAAGTCATGTAACCCAAATGAAATACATGTAAAACAAGTAAAAAAATATGTAAAACACCAAAATAATATATGCAACGTGTCACAAAATAATTTATCTTTTTTCAAAAACCTAAGACACTTAAATGAAATGTAGACATTCTGAATTTAGGCAAATCAAGTAATTTATGTAAAACAAGTAATAGGTTAAAAAAGTTTTAAGTTTTATTGATCCCCAACACTAAGTAATTCAGCTAACTCCGGTAAATCATGTATTGAAGCTTATTTTAATCATGTAACCCATATGATATAAAATATGCAAAACAAGTAAAATATGTAAGACAAGTATAGTCACAACATGTGGCAAATATTTTTTCTGATTTCAAAATTTTGAGACACCTAAATGAAGTTTAAGCATTTCGAAAGTAGGTAAATCAATTAATTTATATAAATCAACTGTAGGTAAAACAAGTGAAGTTTTATTCATTCTATCGTTAGGTAAGTCAATTAACTCCAGTAAAAATTGAAAAGTAGATAATTTAAGTCATGTTACCCATATAATATAGAAAATGTAAAACAAGTAAAAACAAGCATAGGCACAACACTAAGGGTATGTTTGGTATATGGTAATGGAATAGATAAAGGAATGGAATGAACATTGTAATAGAATGAACAAAGGAATAAAATAGATCATTACCATTTCATTGTCATGTTTGGTTATCATGTAAGAATGAAATGATTAATCACTTTATTATTATTATTTTTTTATTAATATATTTATTAGTGATAAAACAAATAAACAAATAATTTTAACAATAATATGAATATTCATAATAACTAATTTTTGGAACCTCGTGCTGCAACGGGATCTTTAAACTGAATAAAAATAATCGTAACAATGTGGAATCATGTATGTGCGTTGTGAAATGTTAACTTGTCAAATTAAAAAAAAAACTTATATTAATAACGTAGTAATAGTTCTAATATAATAATAGTTATATTAAAATATACAAAACAACAATGAGTAATTATATAATAATAATATAATTAATAACTATAATTGGAAAATAAAATTAATAATAATATCATTATAATTATATAATACTAAATTACTAATAATGATGGTTGACTCTTTTGACTTTTTTATTCCATGAATGAATGAAAAAAAAACACCCATACCCAAAGGAATGAAAATCTTAAAAAAGAAAGGAGTTTCATTCCTTGTGGAATGATCTATTCCATTCATGTATGGTAACCAAACAAGCATTTTTGCTTTCCTTTGGAATGAGTCATTACATTCCACCTTCCATTCCTCCGTAACAAACACTACCTAAGTAATTCAGTAAATTCCAGTAAATCATGCATTGAAGCTTATTTAAGTCATGTAACCCATATAATATAGAATATGTAAAACAGGTAAAATATGTAAAACAAGTATATTCACAACATGTGAGAACATATTTTTTATGATTTCAAAAATTCGAGACACTTAAACGAAGTTTAAGCATTCCGAAAGTAGGTAAATCAATTAATTTATATAAATCAACTATAGGTAAAACAAGTGAAATTTTATTCATCCCAACAATAGGTAAGTCAATTAACTCTAGTAAAACTTGAAAAGTAGATAACTGAAGTCATGTTACCCATATAATATAGAACATGTAAAACAAGTAAAAAATACGTTAAAACAAGCATGGGCACAACATGTGACAAAATAAATTATCCTCTTTAAAACATTTAAAACACTGTGTAAATCAAGTAATTTTAGAAATCAGGTAAATCAAGTAATTTATATAAAACAAGTATAGGTAAAAACAAGTGAAGTTTTATTTATCCCGGCAATAAGTAAATGGTCATGCTAAACGTACCCCCTTGGAAAAATCAACTTTTATATTACCCTTGGAAATCATATAATTACCAAATTAGCACAAAATTAAGGATTTGATATTATTTTTTTTACAAGTTGCGTTTTTTTTATGATTTCGGATTTAGGGTTCGGTTTTAGGGTATAGGGTTTATGGTTCGGGTTTAGGGTTGATGTTTTCGGGTTTCGGGTTTCGGGTTTAGGGTTTTGGGGTTTTTTTATTTTTACTTTTTTTTGTAAAGGGGCAATGCCCTTGATAAAATTTACTGAAACTAAAAATTGGTTACAAACAAGTGCATCTCCCGCATCCTGGACATAAAACCATGGGCGGAAGGAGACCACAAACCAAAGTAAAACAAACTAGGAACATACATCAAACAAATTAAGAGAGACAAAACAATCAGTGATATTTTGATTTTCTCATATGCTTGTTCTTTTTTTGCTCCTTAAACTGTCATTAGTCATGTAACGTGCCGTTCCATCTGACTCAGAATCCACATCCCTTTCAAATATTCCATAATCATCCTCAACATAGTTGTCTTGGTCAAGGTTTGAGAATTTGTTACTAACCTTAAGCTCATACGGTTTGGATTGATATTCAATCTTCTTTTGTGTTTTAGTTATCTTTTGAGGTGACTTGTTTTGATGAGCTCGCCCCCAGGTCTTGAATGGGATTCCAAGCAGGAGACGGGATCGTCACCTGGGTGCTGCGGCCCACCCCAATTATAACTGGTTCAGCAAACTTTACCTTGGGCTTAGTCTTCTTTTTCTTCCTTTTTACTTCCGTGAACCCATCAGGCCCAGGTCCAACCAACGTAGCATCTGGATCCACAACCTTTTGTTCTCCACTATCATCTGGCCCACCAACATTGATTGGCTCCATTGTAACATTAGAGGTATCCTTAGGCCCATTTTGATTAGCTGATGCAATTGGCTCCTTTTCAGTCATTTGCTTCTTTAACTTAATTTTTTCTCGAAGTAAGATTTTGGGACAGTTATCCCAAATATGACCAAAGACCTCACATTTAGTACATAACGAAGGCTTCCATTTATAACATAGTTCGAGTTCAATAAATTTGCTAGGGGCAAAATCAGTTTTTGGAATTCTAACCTTAGCCGTTGTAGGGAGGCCGTTTTCTGCCATAGCATCAACTAATACTTTAGCAAAATCCGAAGGTCCTTTCTTTGTTTTACATCTATCATGTGTAGCTTTATCTAACATAAGAGGTCTTCCCACTTTAATAACAATTTGACAAATATTGCCCCCATTCCATAAACCATTTGGAAGATCTTTAATTCCTACCCAAATTGGAACTGTCTTTGGGTTAGGCTTGGTAAGGTGAGAGTCCGGTTCCCAAAGTTTGAGCATAAGAGGAACATTTTCAACAACCCAAGGGCTCGTCTTCAACACATTTAGCATACCTTCCTCTGTGTTAAACCGAAAGAAGTAAAACCCATTTCTATTTTTAAAGAGTTACTAATAAGGAGGTATCTTCAATTCCGGGTTCAACTGGGGAATTATCAGTCCTCTAAAAATAATTCTGTTAATCAAGAAGCAAGTCCGACCCAGAAAGAAACATCTCCGGTGTCAGATTCGTTATTCTCTCCTGAGTTCGTTAATCAGGTTGTGAGTAATCTGAGGATGAACCCCAACTATGGTAGATGTATCTTAAGTAATGGAGAAAGAATAAACATGGCTAGCAAAGTAAATCTTGATGGAGCTGTTAACTCCAGTACGTTGGAGGGAACTCACAATCAAGATCAACCAATTACGCCGGGAAAAAGTGGAGATCAACATGCAGTGACAAATCTGGAACATGCAAACACCCCAGCTACGGTGGAAAAAATCTCAGCCTTAAAGTTTGTTGATACAAATTGGTCGGAAGAATCCGTATATGGCACGTCGGAATTGTCTCCGGCAGCGATGGCCACCGCTCAGGCTATCCTAGATGCACAACCGATCCATAGTTTTCGGGAGGTGGTTGATGATGATCTACATTCCATAACAAACCAATGTCAATCCCCAAAGACTCGGGATTCTGATCCAGATGCCAAAAATAATCCGGGTTCTCCTAACCGGGTCTCGTTTGATCTGCCGGATAATTTGGACCCGGATCCAAATGATGTTATTAAACCTGGGCCAGATGTGTCAAAGGAGCAGGAAAGCCCAAGTGTTGGAGATGTTATAGGCCTGCATGCTGATGAAATCAATACGACAAATGGGATGAAAGGGTCCAATGCAAACTTAGTTGGGCCTGAGCAGACCAAGTCTAGTTCGTTAGCCCAGAACGCACCTTCTGCCTGGACTACCTCGAACCCTTTGCTTAAGAACTCCTGGACTTCAACTCATGTAAGTTCTATGTTTAAGTATGAGCTTGATAATAACTTACAATTTGATGATAATATCCCCGATCAAGATCCGATAAGGGGATCTTATTTATGGAATAAGGAGTTGTTTACCCAGCTCACTAAAGGGATTATGGTTGAACTTGAACATAGTGAAACAAGACTCTTGTATGAACCACCTAAGTTAGATGCCAATGGTGAACACGTTATTGAAATAAATGCACACTTTATGAAGACTATTGAAACTCACGTGGTTCAACTTTATGGCTACTTTGTGGGTGGTAACCCTTCTTTTCAAATGGTTAGACAAAATCTTATTCGCATGAGGGTTTTGGGTTTAAGGTTTAGGGTTTATGGTTTAGGGTTTGGGTTTAGGGTTTAAGGTTTAGGTTTTCGGGTTTAGGGTTTCGGATTTAGGGTTTAGTGTTTATTTTGTATAAGATAAAGAGGTAAAATAAGGATATTATAAATATATATAGTATTAAAATTAAAAAAAATATTATAAATATTTACAATATTAATACTAAAAAATAAATTAATAGTAATACTTGATAGTTTTTAATTTAATATGTATATAAATAATGTTAAGAAGTAATACTAATTGATCTAATAAGTTTAGGGGGTTTATATTTAGTAAAAACGGTGTAGGGGAGCACGTTTAGTAGCACCCTAAGTAAATCACTTAACTCCTATAAAACAAGCATACTTAAAACTTGTAAATCTGCTAACTTGCCTAAACTTTGTACCATAAATAAATTTTAATTCACCCCAAATCTATGTAAATCAAATGTAAAGTATGTAGTAAACCTAATTTAAGTAATGTGAACATACAATGTAGAGCCTTTAAAACAAGTAAAACATGTAAAACAAGAATAGGCACAACATTTGAAAAAAAATTCATCTCATTTCAAACATGTAAAACACTTAAATGAAGTTTTGCATTCAGGAATTATGTAAATCAACTAATTTATATAAAACAAGTATAGCACGTTGGCAAGTGAAGTTACAATTATCCCGTCAATAAGTTAATCAATTAATTACTGTAGAAAATGTTATTAAGTTAAATGCAATTAGTTCCTATAAAACATTAAAAACAAGCATAGGTAAAACATGTAACACACCTAGATCAAGTAAACCATCTAACACAATTAACTAAATATTCAAAAAGGTAACTCAACTAACTTACTTAAACTTTCTACCATAAATAAACAGTTAGTAACATTTCACTTTCATTACCATAATATATGTTTGGGGCAAACTGACTCTAGAACATAAAATATTATTTTTATCAACCAAAAAAACAGGAAATCACTGCACCATGCCTACTAATCCCAAAAATACATATAACATCATTATCCCCCCAACTATTTCAATATCCAAGAGTGGCAGTGATAATTTCATGCTTCAAATTATTTTCATCTGACAATAAAATATGAGAAACATATTTCTTCCTCAACCTGTTAATTTCTGCATTCTTTGTCACCTCATCACCTTTAAACAAATCCTTAAACGGCTCTCTAATTCCCATAAACATCTCCATATGTCTGATGACATCGTTTTTTTAGTGCTCCAGTCTAAAGTGGGTCTTTTAATCATGAGTTTCTCCAGTCGTCCAGCTTTTGAGTGTTTCACACTTTCAAGGTACTCAACAAACATTCTTTCTGCAAGGCATTTTAATAAATGGTTCAACCCAAATTTAAATTTATATTTTATAATGTAACCAAATTATGATTTCACCAACCTTGATTCCACTTCTTTCTTGTAGTCCTTTGCTAATTCAAACATTCTCGTAGTATTACGAATTTCACACTTCAAAAAAACTTTTTATTTTTTTCCTTCTTTTAGCCAAACCACTCTTGATCACATGTAGTTCACCTTGACCAAAGCCACTGCTTTTCATTTCGCGCTTTTGTCTTCCTGACATCATGTTTTTGCTCCAGAATTCTTCTGTTTCGTACTTTTGTCCTGTTCTTTCACACCGTCACATTTAACTCCTTCCAAATACACTAGCTGCCATATCGAAGAATAAATTTACAGAAGGTCAACAATTAAACAGTGTCAACATTAACATGTAAAAAAAATAAAATATTCAACATCTAAAGGATTTAAAATATGTAACTTGTAAGATAATCATACCATTAACAAACTCAAAGGTCCAGTAAAAGCTAATTCTGGGTTAGAACTACACCAACATACTTTACATGTTCCTCGTTGTTGATATCAAGTATTCACACCAATTGATATTTGCAAAATCTGTTTCTTCAGTAATGTAGTTGAGAATCCTTTCGTTGCAACGACCTTGCCTGTTACAGTCTCCCATGATAGCCAAGAACAACATAAGGAAGTCCATGCTGAAATTAAAATCGTCTTTGTCCGCTGCCTTTTTAATGTTCTTAATAATATTTTTTGGTGCAACAAAGGTATTCATTGGATATCTCTTCTTCCAGTTGGCAACACTTTCAACAACATACCTTTTTATTTTTCCAGGAATTACATTGACACGGAACGACAAAATGCTACCAAATCCCATTTCTTTGACTGCATTTTTTGTCTCGGTTTCAAACAATTCACACAACTGTACAACTGGAATGAAAACTTCTTGCTACTAAATTAACATAACCACTTACCTTGCGTTTACTTTTATTCACACTTACCTTTTCTTCATCAGTCTCTTGTACATCGTAATCAACATCCTCCTCACTAGATGAAGTAACCCACTCCTCATCTTTTTTAAGGCCCCGGTCCCGGTGCCCTACTTTGATGTTGGATTTACTCATAAACACAGTTCTAAATATTAGAGTTAATTAAACTTTTGTGGAATAAATAAAGCTTCGTTCATTCATAACAACATTCAATTCGTCTTTAAAAAAACATATCATAAAACATCTTATTTAACATCATGACAAATCCTTCTGCAGATGCCAGCTTCTTCAAATCCTGTCATGTGTCATCAATCAAGCGAGCTACCTCAGTCTATTAACATGTGTGCATACTAAAAGTCAGCTACGATTAGTGAGTTCTAGTTAATACGGCTAAGATACAGTACATCTATATACTTACTCATATACGCATCCGAAGATACATATATCATACTTAGATTTTTACCTTTCTTCATACTTTCATTCTTTCTTTCATACATACATATATAAATACATTTCATCCGATAACCGTCGCATATATTATTAGGGTATGCTCGCTACATTCGCATATATTATTAGGGTCTGTTCCCTTCATTCGCAGATATTATTAGTGTCTGTTCCCTTCATTCGCTGATATTATTAGGCTCTATTCCTACATTCGCAGATATTATTAGGGTCTGTTACCTACATTCTCCCTACCATACATTCGTACTAATATTCATACAATTTCGTACATACATGGCTTTATCATTCATACATACACAGTTATATATTCAAACACTTACCTTCCTTGGCGATACGTGCAATATCCGAAGATCGTTCACGTACCGACAAGCTTTCATTCATATTTATAATATAATATCCATCACATATATCATCCATGCATACACTTACCACTCAATGTAAGTGTATTAACTAATCACATTGAGTATGCATACATCCCCAAAAACATAACAAGGAAATGTGGCTAGAAACTCACATGTACTCGGTTCCTCTCAGAGTTAATGGTAACTCCCTTTTTTAACTGGGCACGGCTAACTGTATAACAATTACACGTATCAATTAACTATAACCACCCATATCATATTTCTAGTTTAATATAACCCTCAACGAACGGGGGTCCAGGGGCAGAGCCCCTGGCTGGGGTTAAACTTCCAGGTCAGCTTGGAAAAATTTTATTTTCATTCACTGTCTTAACACATTTTCATTAGAAATACTTAATTAATTATTTTATTCGCTATCCCATTCTTTTTAACGAATGGCCTTTGATTAAGCCTCATTCGTTATCTCATTTGTTATGATGAATGGTTCCTTTCGTTATCTCATTACGGTGAATGATGAATAACGAATTAGTAGTCCATTCGTGACCTCTATTAGAAGAATGAAGGGTTCATTCGTTATAAAGGCGTGCGAGTGTATCTTATAACGAATGACTCCATTCACTATCTCCTCATGGCGAATGAATGGATGACGAATGAATATGGTCACGTGAATCCCACATAACAAATGTGGGCTAATTCGTTACTAGTGCATTCGCATGTATCTCTTTCGTTATGATTGCTTAGAGAATGATTAGTCATTCACTATTCATAACAAATGAATATCTGTTATTATCCAATCTTTGACCCCGATGGTCAAGGTAAAAATTGATATGAACAAAGACAGTCAACATACACCAGGTTCGCGATGAAACCTCAAATCATGATGAAACAACACAATCTTGGTACCAACAGACTCGGAATCAGAGCGCTAATGGTAACTCACCTGTACTAGGTTCCTCTCAGAGTTAATGGTAACTCCTTTCTTTAACTAGCCATGGCTAACTGTATAATAATTACACGTATCAATTAACTATCACTACCCATATCGTATTTGTAGTTTAATATAACCCTCAACGAATGGGGGTCCGGGGCAGAGCCCGTGGCTGGGGTTAAACTGCCAGGACAGCTTGGAAAAATTTTATTTTCATTAACTGTCTTAAAACAAATTTCATTAGAAATTCTTCATTTATTATTTTATTAGCTATCCCATTCGTTATAACAAATAGACTCTGATTTAGCCTCATTCGTTATCTCATTCATTATGATGAATGGTTCCTTTCGTTATCTCATTACGGCGAATGATGAATAACGAATTAGTAGTCCATTCGTGACATCTATTAGACGAATGAAGGGTTCATTCGTTATAAAGGCGTGTGAGTGTATCTTATAACGAATGACTCCATTCGTAGTCTCTTCATTGCGAACGAATGGGTGACTAATGAATAAGGTCACGTGACTTCCACATAACAAATGTGGGCTAATTCGTTACTAGTGCATTCGCATGTATCTCATTCGTTATGATTGCTTAGCTAATGATCAGGCATTCGCTATTCATAACGAATGAATATATGTGTTTATCCAATCTTTGACCCTGATGGTCAAGGTCAAAATTGATATGGACAAGGACAGTCAACATACACCACGTTCGCGGTTAAACCTCAAATCATGATGAAACAAGACAATCTTGGTACCAACATACTCAGAATCATAGCGCTAACAAACCTAAACACCCAATCGTCCAAACATCGTGTTTTAAAGGTGCGGTTGATCAATATATGTTTATGGTTCATTATTTGATTAATTAACCTATCAGATGTTAATAAATTTCAGCAAGAATCATTGCGTTGGATTCTTTTTTACCATTTATACATAGATCAAGGATTACTAAACGAGTCGACAAGTTTTTCGTTATAAACGGATCATCAACGAGTTGGTCTACGAACACGATCTATGCTTGATGTTGATTTTGGCTCATTACGACGTTCTAGCACCAACAAGCTCGGGTTTTCAACTTCGGATATTGACTCGGGATATAGGAGAGTGTTTGTGTGTGTTTTTGAAGGTGTAGGCTATGGTGTAGAGATGGATATAATGGAAAGGTTTGGAATTTAAGGGGTATATATACTCTCTTAAGCCCATGGACCTAAGGTCCATTCCATCCCTTATTCCATCTTTTAATGCCCAAGCCCACCCTCTTATAGTTTATTTATCTAAACTGATACACGACACGTTAGTAACAAACGAAATTTCCTTTGTTAATATTATCGAAAGTAGGATGTTATTATCTACTCCTTTTCTCATTTTCTTTCGATGCCTTTTTACTTTACCCTTCGAGGATTCTGGCTTCTCTTCATATACATTTTTTTTATTTAAATAAAGCCCTCTTTACAACATTCCCATCAATTTTCTTATCTCTAGTCTTTCCCCCTTTTGCACCTATTTTAACTTTTTTCTCAATTTCCTTTAGTTTTCTTTTTTTTTTTCTGAACTCGCAAATCATTTTTTTAACCTTCTTACCTTATTTATCCACCTCTTCAACACCAGTTACATTTTTTTTTATCAAAAATTATAAGAACCTTATCAAAATATATTTGTTTTTCTTTTCTATAAACTTTAGAAGATTCACTATCCTGTGTCCAACTCCATCTTCCGACTATTGCTCCTGTGTCAAAATATTTGTTTCATATCAAAACTTTCACAAGTGAACTAAAACTAGCTATATTAAATTTTGTAAATGTTACCCTAACCTCTATAAAGAATATGCGTTTAAAAATAGACGATTGTTGAAAATAAACTATTTTTGTTTTGATTTTTTTTTGAAACTAGACTTTTATGAAAATTAAAGAACCGATAGCAAACAATTTAAAAACTTTTCTTCCTTAAATCAAATGAAATATGAAGTAACTAAAATGTTAACCAAGAATTAGATGCAACTTGGAATTTGGCTACATAGCTTCTTCAGAACGTCGATTGAACTTCACGGTGATCTTGTAGTTTGCGATTATAAAAGCCGATTGAACTATTACCTCGTTACCGATGTCTTCTTAAACGATTACCAGAGGGTACGATTGTGTTCTTCAATAAGATAACCTAGATACAAAGATGTGGGTTTTGAATGGATGAGTATGAGACTGAAGAAACACTAAGTGACCCTGTACAGATTATAGATAATCTGGGGGTTAAGTAATGTTTCCCACGGATGAGGTCTAGCTGAGAAGGCTGTTCTTCAGGAGACCTGCAAAACAAACACCGTAAGCTCGTCACTGAGAAGGGGGGGGGGTTCCTCCTTGTGACCACCCTCCGGCGTGAGAATCAGACTAGGTTGCTCTGAATATAAGTGTATATTAAGAGATTGCTAGATAACTGGATAGCAGATGATCTTACCATTCCAAGATGTTGGAGTATTTATAGCCGAAGGTAGGTTTCCTAGAAGGTACAGCCGGCTGAATAGTATTCCTGTTCTACCAACAGTGGACTATGCACAGGCCATACTGGTTGGTGGGTAGGTTACGGCCAACAGTAACAAAGTCGGCTGCACTATTCCACCAACTGTAGATTATGCACGTCCCACCTACTGTGGATTGTACGCAGGCCATGCTGGTTGGTGAATAGGTTACGGCCAACAGTAACACTATTCCACCAACTGTAGGCTGCGCATGCCCCACAGTAAGGGTTGGTGAGTAGGCAGCGGCTAATAGTGACAAACAGTACTAGAGGGTGCTCCTCCTCGCACTGTTGTCGGTGAGCTGTCACCCTGTGATTGGCTCATGGGCTGTTCTGGTCAGATCGTCTGTCCTATCCATACCTTGGTAGGTATAGTACAAAAGATCTTTCAGAATCATACAGACTGGCTCATTTAGGCGGGATTGTTCCCGCCTTGCTCATTCCTTCACGTGACTACTGAAGTATCTAGTGTCTTGTGCGTGTAGCCCTGCTGTCTGCGGGTAGCCTTCCCTGATGGCTTGTATCCGCAATTGCGGGAACAGGCGGGGTACTTCACCATTGGGAGGCTTTCCCTGCGTGTACAGCTTGCGTACTGCGCGTAAGATTCTATGAGCATGGTGGGTCCTGCGGGAGCAGATGGCCTTTGCGCAGACGTCCCTGTTCAAGGTGAGTCTTGCGGGACCAACTGGTCTCTGCTGGGACCTACCTCTTCAAGTCCCCCCAGTCCAATGTTCTTCTCATGAATGTTTAATAAAGTGAGGTGAACTTTTGGACTTTAAGCAAGGGGTTTTGAGAAGGGTTTTTAGTTTTAAGGTTCTCCGTGGGGATTCTTCCCGCGGGTTTCCTAATGTCACTTGCAAAAATTCCCGATTTTTTTGCTTGATCTTTGGGTATGATGCGGGTAGGTATGTAACCTTCTCGCAAGTCAGGAGCGTTGAGTCTCACTTGTGTGGATTCTCCCTGAGGTTTTGGTAGTTTTGAACATAGTGATCAATTATGTTTAAACCACCAATTCCATCCTGGAGCCTCAAACAATGTAGTTCTCGACGTTCCCGCTTTGCGGGGATGTTATTTCCGTTTCCGCAAGCATTGCCCAGAAGATCCTTCTTGGTTTCAATTCCCTGCGGAGCGCTAGGTATGTGAAGGGTTTTGCCTGAACACTGTACCCGCGCTCGTCTTACGGTTACTTTACTTTCAAGGTACCCCTGGCGTCAATTCCCTGCGGGTGCTAGGTATGTGAAGGGTTTTGCATTAACACTGTATCCGCACCCGTCTTATAGTTACTTTGTTGCCGGGGTATTCTTGGCTTCAATTCCCTGCGGGTGCTAGGTATGTGAAGGGTTTTGCCTTAACACTGTACCCGCACCCGTCTTATGGTTACTTGGTTGCCAAGGTAAGGGGTATTTTCCCGCTTACTTTTGAATCTTTTTGAATTTTGAATTTTGAAATTCAAAAGGTTGGTAAGGATAAGAACAATCCAAACATCTGAAACGTCGTGCGACAGTTTCTTCTGACTGTGTCAGGACGTGCAGGAAGTTATGGTGACGTGACAGAACATGGTCATTCCAGTCGCTTTTTCAGGCGCGTGGGCGCGATTTTTCGGGCGCGTGGCCGCGAAATTACTGGCACACGTCCTTTCAACAGCTGTTGCCAGCTTGCTTTTTGCCACGTCATAGTTTCATTGCACCATCGATTTCTCTCTCCGCATTAAATTCACCGCATTAATTGCGATTACTATATAAAGGGGAGGAGGGTTATTTGCAATTCACACTTTCACCTCTCTTCTTCTTAGTGATTTCCGGCAAATACTCCCCTTTTTCAGGCAAGCATTTTCCCGAAATCACTCTTCTTTCTGCAAAAATGTCTTCTCATGATGCTGAAGCTGTAGCCGACGATAGGAGCACTGCTGGCGAGTGCCAGTGTGCTCTACCTGTCGATCAGTACCAGTACATCGTCAGGAAGTTCATGCTCGAGTCTCTCGAGCCTGAGTTTCCTGAATCCCACCAGACTGTGTACGATGCCCCCAGTGGCAAGATCGGGGTATATGCTGCATTCTTTGTTTATGGGAACCTTAGGTTTCCATTGACAAAGTTTATGTACCGTGTCCTGGAGAGGCACGGGGTGCACCTGACCGAGGTGCATCCGATGGCGATTGCCAAGGTCCGGCACTTCGAGTGGGTGTGCCGGATTCTGGGTATTGAGCCCTATGTGGACCGCCTGATGACCTTCTATACTTGGAGGTGCGTCCAGGGGTGGTACACCCTGACAACCCGTATTAAGGGTTTGAAGATCTGCGTGACCGAGCGCAGTCTCCGATCGTGGAAGCGGGAGTTCTTCTACATCTCTGCCCGCGCCATCCCCATTGCTATGAAGTTCAAGAAGGGTCAAGCGCTTCCGAGCCTTCACGCTTCCAGCTACCAGGAGGCGGAATGGTTCGCGAAGATATCTCGGGTCCAATCTCCGGTTTACCGGTTTGCGGAGTCCGGGATGGTGCTGCTGGGGATGAGCCGGGTATGGAAGGATGCGTCTCGGTTTCCTATCCTTCTCGAATACGGTTTGAACTCTATTCCTTATGGTATGTCTTGTCTTTCTTGCTGATATTAGTTTATTTTCTAACTGTTTCTTTTCTTTCAGAGGGGAATAATTTGGAGTCGCTCCTGTTCCCGCGGGAAGCTGACAGTCCCGTGCGGGTGGGCACTCGTGCTCTGGATGACAATGAGTTGCCCATCCTGGAGCAAACGGCGGATAGGTTTGTGGAGGTCTATCCGCCGGGCCAAGAGATCCTGAGCCACCGGCGGCCAGGTAAGGAGATATTCTATCCCGAACCTCTCAATGCTGTACCCGCTGTTGGAAATCCTTACATCCTATCTTCTGAGGAATCCGCAGATGGTCCTCCCCTTGTGCGGAAGAAGAAGGCTGCTGCCGGCGTGAAGGGGAAAGAGAAGGCCTCCACAGCTGATCCAGTGGTTCTATCTGACTCGGAGTCAGATAGTGAAGAGGTGGCGGGGAAGCCCGGTGGTGAGAAGACCACTGCTCCGGAGGCTACGACCGTTACCTCCGGAGAACCATCGAAGTCGACGGTGACCGGTACCAAGAGGCCGGCTCCATCGGGTTCCTCCCCGCCCGTCCGTACATTCAGGGTCAAGAAAACCCGTAAGTACACTAATAGTTTGTCTAGATTTATTACTTCATGAATTTAACACTCTTTGTGCAGGCGTGGATGTTGACGCATTCCGGGGTGAAACGCAGGGGAGTATCTCCCCGCCAATGACGGTAGGCTCGGTCAGCCATCCTGAGGCGTCGACCCAGGCGCCTGCGCCTGCATCCGCTGGTCCAGTTGCTCGTTCCTTCGAGCCAACTATTCCGGCCGAGATGACGTCACCGCCGGCCGTGAGTGCAATTTTTACAGCATCCTTCACGGAGCCGGCGGTTACTGCTGCTGCTGAGGAGGCGGTGACCGCGGCGGCGACCACAACGGCGACCACGGCGGCCGCCACCATGCCAGCGCCACCGGCACCAACAGCCGGACCATCAGGTACGCGCAGGGCCTCCCGCCGATCTTTGCCACCTTCCCATCTGCCTGACCTGTTTGATGGATTTCCTTTAGGTTCAGGTGATGGGTTTGGCGGATATCGGCCTGTCATTGACCCTACAGGTGCGTAGGGTTCCTTTCTTTTTCCCTTGTTTTTTATCATCTTTTCCTTACTGTCTTTGTTTCTTTTGCAGTGTCGGATTCCAATGAAGTGTATGTTCCACGATGGAACATACGCCGAGGAACAACCCTTCGTACCCCTGTGGAGTGCGTGGACTGGGCTCGCCACGCTGCTCCTCATGGTGCGTTGGGGGAAGCCATGGCTAGCTACCAGGAGGGTAGGCTAACCAATGAGCTTCGGGTTCTCCAGGCCCGGATGCAGCCGCGCGTCGAGCTGCTTTGTCGTGAAAACGACAAGTTGAAAGCAGCTCGCGCCAAAGACGTATCTGAAGCGCGTGCTCTCCGGGAGGAGAACCAACAGCTGGCGGCAGCTGCCGCCGCCAAGGAGAAGGCCTTTAAGGCCCTCGAGGTTGAAGTTCAGGCGCGACTCGAGGCCCGTTCCAAGGCTGCCCAAGCTGTGAATGAACAGCTTCGGCTGGCCAGGGAAACTGCGCGAAACGCAACCGAGAGGGCTGCCCAGGCTGAAGCCGTTGCTGAGCCTTTGCGTTTGGAGAATGAGGAGCTGAAAGGCAAATTAGAGGCTCTCCAACGCGCTCATGATGCCCTTGCAATGGAAGATGCCAAGAAACTCCAGGAAATCCTGGACCAGAGGGGGGTGCTTGACCAGACCGAGCGGAAGCTTAAGGGCGTCGAAGAGGCTGCCGCTAAGGAAGTTTTACTTGCCAACCTTAACAAGAGCGAAGCCGAACGCGCCCATACCGAAGCTCAAGCTGCCCTCCAATGGCTTCTTCGAGAAGCGTTGCCTCAGGTATGTTTAGCTTTATCTTCACGCATTTCTTTTGTAAGAAAAGGTTCTAATACTTGTATTTTTTCTTCTTTGTAGGTTGTGCGTCGGGTCTTTTCAGAGACCTCTTACGATGATGCTATGACCGCAGCCCTCAATGCTTCTCATGAGGATGGGGAAAAGGCCGGCTTCATGCTTGGTCTAGGGTTTGTTGAGAAAGGCTTCCCGCCTTCCAACTTCCCTTTGTTCGATGTGGATACCGAAGCCATTTATGACCAAGTATTGAACCAATACGCCACCTTCCCGCATCCAGTGGTGGAAAAGGTGGATGAAGTAGCTGTTGCTGATGATGGGTTAGCTGTCCTCAAAGCTTTCCTTGAACCACCCCGTTCTTCTGACGGAGCGGGTCCAAGTGGAAGCGGCCCTGAAGCTTGACCCCGAAGATCCCTTTCCATTGCTAAGATAGACTTGTATAGATTCTCTTTTAGGCGGGTAGTAACCTGGCCATTCTTGTAATATATTATTGAAATATAAATCTTTTTGCGTATAAGATTGTTATTTCCTTCTTTGGATTCCTTGCTTTATAAACTCATGACTTTGCGTATAAGTTCAAGTTAGCAATTTTCCAAGTGTTTTAGAATAAGTTAACCTTTTGAACGTGGTTGATGATGGGTTAAAGTTTCGCTTCCTCCTTCGTGATTGTGCGGGTAGAACCGTCACTTGCACTTGGTAGGATGGCTAAACTTTAACCTTCATCTAACCTGCGTGTAGGTTTTCCTCATTTTCCCTCGAAATTTCTAAGTATTTAGGATAAGTTAACCTTTGAACGTGGTTGATAGTGGGTTAAAGTTTCACTTCCTCCTTCGTGATTGTGCGGATAGAACCGTCACTTGCACTTGGCAGGATGGCTAAACTTTACCCATACCTGACCCGCGTGTAGGTTTTCCTTTTTTCCTTGTATTGTTTTTTTTTTTTTTTTTTTTTTTAGGATAACCTTTGAACGTGGTATATGATAGTTTGAAGTTTTGCTTCCTTATTTGTGATTGTGCGGATAAGACCGTCACTTGCACTTACAAGGATGGCTAAACTTTACTTACATCATACCTGCGTGTAGGTTTCCCTTATTTTTAACGTTGTGTTTATGCGGGTTTTGCCGCCTTCCACACGTAACGACTTACTTCTCCCCCTTTATGTGGTAAACACCGGCACCAGTGGGGAGTTCATAAGAATAAAGGTAAACACATTATGAAAGGAAGAATCATTTCCATTAGAAGTGGCTCTTGGCCTTTTCTTTACAAGTTTTGGAATTGATCTACATATAACATTTGCGTAATTGAGCTCCATTCCATGTTCTTGGGATTGGAGTTCCATCGAGCCTTTCGAGCCGGTATGCGCCCTTTCCCAGAACTTGTTTGATAACATATGGCCCTTCCCAGACTGGGGCCAACTTTCCTGGGCGTTCTTGGTTCGAAGCCTCGTTGTTACGCAGTATGTAGTCTCCTTCCTTGAAGTTGCAGAGTTTCACCCGCGTGTTGTAATACTTTTGCATTTGTCGTTTGTAGTTCTCTTCACGCACTGCGGCTAAGTCTCTGCGTTCCTCGGTTAGCATAAGATCCAACCGTCTTTCCGCATCATTGTCTTCTGGCTGACTCAAGACCCTTGGTGAGGGTAGACCAATTTCGACCGGGACCATGGCTTCAGTGCCATAAGTGAGGCTGAACGGGGTTTCTCCCGTACTGGCCTTCTTCAATGTTCTGTTTGCCCAAAGGACGTGCGGAAGCTCGTCCACCCAGCCGGATCTGTGTTTCAAGAGTCTTTTCTTTATGCCTTCAACGATACTTTTATTTGCTCTTTCCACCTCACCATTACCTTGCGGGTGTGCCACTGAGGTAAAGGTGTGGGTGATTTGAAGTTCTTTCAGCCACTGCTGTAGCTTCTTGTCAGCAAAGTTGGTGCCGTTATCGCTCACCAAATTCTGTGGAAGTCCAAAACGACAAATTATAAATTCCCAAATAAATTTTTTGATATGCTTTGCGGTTGTTTGGGCTAAAGGTTTTGCTTCTATCCACTTGGTGAAGTAGTCGATGGCTACCACTAGGAACTGAACATTTCCTGCTGCTGTAGGAAATGGGCCTGTCACATCGATGGCCCACTTCTGAAATGGCCACGAAGAAGTGACTGGAACCAGTTCGTTTTTCGGGCGATGCGTGTTAGGTGCGTAAAGCTGGCAAGACCTGCATTTTCTGATGTATGCCAGTGCATCCGTATGCATGCCCGGCCAAAAGTATCCCGCGTTGTTTAGCTTGGCTACAACAGCGCGGGGGCCTGCGTGTACCCCACAGATGCCTTCGTGTACTTCCCTTAGGAGGTAGTCGGCATCTTGGTTGTCCACGCATCTCAAGAGTGGGCCAAGAAAGTTACGTCTGTAAAGGATGTCATTGACGAGTTGATAATTCAGTGCTTTACAGCGTAGTTTTCTTGCCTGTGTTTTTGACTCTGGTAGTATTCCTGCTGCAAGGTAATTTATTATTGGTGTCATCCACGTTTCTGTACTGGTCTGGATGACTCAAATTTCCTTGTGCGGGACTGATGGTGCTTCGAGGAGTTCAATGCGGATGTCCTTTCCCAAGTGGGTGAAGGCTAGTGATGCAAGCTTGCTTAACGCATCCGCAGATTTGTTTTCGCTGCGCTTGACGTGTATGACTTTACAATCACTAAAATCACGCATAAGGGTTTTTGCCTGGGCGAGGTACAGGGCCATGGTGTCTTTCACGGCCGTGTATGTTCCATTTATTTGGTTGGCCACCAGCATGGAATCCACGTGGGCTTCTAAGTTTTTCACTCCCATCTTACGCGCAATTCTCAAACCGGCCAAGAGTGCTTCATATTCGGCTTCGTTATTCGTACTTGGAAAGTCCAGCCGAATAGCGTAAGTATATTCTTGGCCCGCTGGGTTGGTTAATTTTAACCCTGCGCCTGAACCCTCGTTACTGGCTGCTCCATCAGTGTAGAGTCGCCAGACATCATTGACGTCCTGTGCTGGGGAGGGTTGAGCCTCCTCCTGGCACTCTTTTTCCCGCGAAACGGGGACTTCTGCAATAAAATCGGCCAAGACCTGGCCTTTTATGGCTGGTCTTGGTTTGTACTTAATTGCATATTCTCCCAATTCAATTGCCCATTTGGCTAGACGTCCCGATAATTCGGGTTTGCCTAGAACATTTGAGAGTTTGAAGTTGGTGAGAATGGTGATTGGGTGACCCTGGAAATATCGTCTTAACCTGCGTGAAGCGTGTATAAGTGCTAAGACCAATTTTTCGAGGGTAGAGTACCGGGTTTCTACGTCTGTTAGTACACGGCTAACATAATAGATTGGCATCTGGATGCCCTTTCGTTCTACTAGCAAGACTGCCCCGGTTGCTCTATCTGTTGCGGAAAGGTATAGGATTAACTCCTCTCCCGCTTGTGGTGCTGTAAGTGTTGGGAGTTCGATCAGGCGTGACCGAATCTCCTGAAAAGCTGCTTCCGCTTCTGGTGTCCAGCGGAAGTGCGTTTTCTTCAAGCAGTTTCTTAGTGTTGACACGAAAGGAAACGACTTATCCGCATGGTTTGCCAAGAAGCGATTAAGTGCGACTAGTCGCCCATTCAGTGTCTGAGCCTGTTTGATGGTGGTAGGTGATTCCATTTTAACAATGGCTTCGACCTTTTCAGGGTTCGCTCTAAAGCCATCTTTAGTAACAATGACTCCCAAGAACTTCCCTTCTTCCATCCCAAATGAACACTTGCTCGGGTTGAGCTTCATGTTTATCTTTCGGAGCGTGTTGAAAGTTTCTTCAATGTCTTTCAACATCGCCTCAGGCTCGAGGCTTTTGATGACCAAATCATCCATATAGACTTCCAAGTTTCTCCCGATTTGGGCATGAAACTCTTTGTCCATTAGTCGTTGGTACGTGGACCCTGCATTCTTAAGTCCGAATGGCATCATTTTATAACAAAATGTACCATCGGGCGTCCGAAATGCGGTTTTGTCCTGGTCATCAATGGCCATGTGGATTTGGTGGTACCCCTTATACGCATCCAAGAAGCATTTAAGGCGAAATGGTGCCAACGAATCCACTTTGAGATCAATTTCTGGTAACGGATAACAATCTTTGGGGCATGCTTTGTTCAAATCTTTGAAATCTATGCACATGCGCCATTGTTTGTCATTCTTCGGTACCATTACGGGATTTGCAACCCATGTTTGATATCTACTAACGCGTACGATGCATGCGTCAAGGAGTTCCTTGACTTGGGTTCTACACGCGTTAGTTTGTTCAGGCCCCATTACCCTGCGCTTTTGTACGATTGGCGTAACAGCCGGATCGCATTTGAGCTTATGCTCCGCCTTACTTCGGGGTACACCAGTCATGTCAGCTGGTGTCCACGCAAAGATGTCAGCGTTTTTCTGCAGTAAGCGCTTGAGTAAGGTGCGGGTGGGATCAACAATTGTTGGTCCAATGGTAACGGCCTGGTCGGGGTATTTGCCATTGAAGGCCCATTTTTCCGGTTCAGTGATGGTTGGTTTAGCCTTCTTCGGTTTGGGTTTAGATGAGACAGATGCGATGCATACCTGGGGAATGCTAGAGATCATTGCTACACCCTCAGCTGTTGGCCATCCCATCATGCCGTGGACTGAAGATACCACGGCGTTGAATCTTGCTACACCCTCAGCTGTTGGCCATCCCATCATGCGCATGGTTCTGTCACCCGTCTTTTCCTTCCTCTGACCTTGCCATGAACCATATTGATGCTGATGTCGACTGGCTTTCGTCCGTTACCTCTGTACCGGTTGTCATTCCTTCCTCCCTTCTTGATCGATGCCACGAGATGTGCAAGCCTTCCATCCTTGACAAATGTTTCAATAATATCCTTCAAAGATGTGCACTCTTCAGTACCATGACCCTTTGTCCCGTGGAAATCACAGGATTTGCTTTGATCCGCATTAGGTTTCTGCCGGATCGATGGGGCTTTGGGCCATGGCAATTTTTCCGTGGCAAATATCTCCGTGACGCTCTTTGTGAGTGGCGTCCACCGGTGTTTTCGATTTGAAGGATGTGTGTTGTCCCTTCCGCCAACAAGAGGGCGGGAGCTGGATGAGGTGTCAAAGTTTACCCTTGACTGCCAAATACCTAGCCTCCTCTTTTTGTTCTGCCGGGCGATCTGGACATTGTTCTCTCTTGTCCTCTGCGTGTAGAGGTGTGTACTCTGGGGAAGATCCCTTCCCAGTTGCTTTTCCGTCTCGGCAAAGCGCTTTGCCGCCGTCATGATGGCATCCCAAGTTGATGGCATGCCATCCTTACCCGTCAACGTGCGGATAAGTTCTGGGTATTCGGCGCCTTGGATGAAGGCGGCGCGAACCAGATCCTCACTTATGTTGCCGAGACTAAGCTTTTTGGAGTTGAAGCGAGTGATGAAGTCTAGTAAAGATTCATCCTCCTCTCTCACGCAGTTGAGGATCGTCCACTGCTCTTCAGTGTACTTCCTCTGTTGGCTGAAGTGCTGGCTGAACTTGTTCTGAAAGTCCGCCCAGTCATAAATGTGGTGGATCGGTAAACGATCGAACCATGCCCTGGCCGCTCCGACCAGAGTCATCTGGAACATGTAGCACCACGTGGGTTCCGTCCAGTTGCTGACGGTAGCCCCCGCAATGAACCTGTTCAGATGGTCGTCTGGGTCGGATAGACCATCATAAGTGCCAATGTTGGACATTTGTTTGGCACTTCTCGGTGCAATTGCTTCCGCAATGTCTCTTGCGAATTTCGACCTTCCTGCATTTGTAGCAGTTGGTCTAAAGGTTTTGGAGAAGTCACGCGGGTTTCTCTCGGCGATTGGTTTGAAGGCTTCCCCAAAATTCCTTTTTGGTTGGACGTCCGTGTCCTTACGCTTCCCTTTCGCCTTATGGCGAGGGTTCGCGTCGGTATCGGACTCTAACTCGTCTTCTGAGTACTCGCAGTCACTGCTCATATTGAGGTGTTGGCGAGTACTGGTGAATTCGTCAGCCTGTTGAACTGAACGCAAGCGTTCATCCAATTCGGCTTGGAATTCTTTTTGCCGTGCTTCGGCCCACGCCTTCACTTGATCTAGTGTTTGGCGAGGGACCTTCGTTCGTTTTTCCGGTTGGGTATCGGTGAACCCCAATGGCATATTTACTTCACTTGCCCCGGCTTGGGTAGTCGGGGTAGTGTTCGTAAGGATTGTATAACCGCCGGTGTTCCCCCCAGTTGCTGGGGTGGTTACCGGGATTTCTTGGTCGGTTACAGACCTTTGGACCGGAGTAACATTAACCATTTCGTCAGAAATTGTGAAAAAACTAAAATAGTTCTAGCTTTTATGCACGGATGGCGCCAATGAAGAAACACTAAGTGACCCTGTACAGATTATAGATAATCTGGGGGTTAAGTAATGTTTCCCACGGATGAGGTCTAGCTGAGAAGGCTGTTCTTCAGGAGACCTGCAAAACAAACACCGTAAGCTCGTCACTGAGAAGGGGGGGGTTCCTCCTTGTGACCACCCTCCGGCGTGAGAATCAGACTAGGTTGCTCTGAATATAAGTGTATATTAAGAGATTGCTAGATAACTGGATAGCAGATGATCTTACCATTCCAAGATGTTGGAGTATTTATAGCCGAAGGTAGGTTTCCTAGAAGGTACAACCGGCTGAATAGTATTCCTGTTCTACCAACAGTGGACTATGCACAGGCCATACTGGTTGGTGGGTAGGTTACGGCCAACAGTAACAAAGTCGGCTGCACTATTCCACCAACTGTAGATTATGCACGTCCCACCTACTGTGGATTGTACGCAGGCCATGCTGGTTGGTGAATAGGTTACGGCCAACAGTAACACTATTCCACCAACTGTAGGCTGCGCATGCCCCACAGTAAGGGTTGGTGAGTAGGCAGCGGCTAATAGTGACAAACAGTACTAGAGGGTGCTCCTCCTCGCACTGTTGTCGGTGAGCTGTCACCCTGTGATTGGCTCATGGGCTGTTCTGGTCAGATCGTCTGTCCTATCCATACCTTGGTAGGTATAGTACAAAAGATCTTTCAGAATCATACAGACTGGCTAATTTAGGCGGGATTGTTCCCGCCTTGCTCATTCCTTCATGTGACTACTGAAGTATCTAGTGTCTTGTGCGTGTAGCCCTGCTGTCTGCGGGTAGCCTTCCCTGATGGCTTGTATCCGCAATTGCGGGAACAGGCGGGGTACTTCACCATTGGGAGGCTTTCCCTGCGTGTACAGCTTGCGTACTGCGCGTAAGATTCTATGAGCATGGTGGGTCCTGCGGGAGCAGATGGCCTTTGCGCAGACGTCCCTTTTCAAGGTGAGTCTTGCGGGACCAACTGGTCTCTGCTGGGACCTACCTCTTCAGAGACTAAGAGCTGGGAATTTAAAAACGTCTTTTTGTTTCTTTTGTAGTAGATGGTTTTTGTCTACAACATGACCAACATCCAATCCATCGTAACAAGTGTGATTATAATATTACCCATCTACGGATATTTTGAACGATATTTCCTTTCTTCCTTGTGGGTCCAACATATTGTAAGATCTCAATCATTGATCTTAAAGATCAATGGTCTAAAATAGGTTTCCAAAGATTTTACATATAATTGGTTTTTTCTTTTAACATAACCTATATATATATATATATATATATATATATATATATTGTAAAAGTAGGTTTACAAGGCCAAGTACTCGCTGCAAGGTATATCGTTGAGGGGTGTTTATTTTACTCCACCTAGTTACTAAAAATCGATAAAATGTAGTCAACCTCAGCCAGAATCGTATTTCAATAATATTAGAAAAAAATGTCACATTATTAATTAATTATTAGCAATTTTTAGAATATTTTTTTTAGCAAGTACGATTTTATATATAATTTACTATAAAACGATTACAATAAAGTGGCAAGCAAACAGGCAACAAGCTGCGCCGCAACCCCCTTTTGAATAGCAAAACCAATCCTGCTAAAAACGAAGCTTTGGGACCTAGAAGCTGAAGAGGTTCCGAGTACGACGCGCTGAACCCTACTCAAAAATTTCACAGCCTCTGGACCAGAAAACCAGATGTATCAAAGGCAAATGGTAGAAAGACATGTTGATTATCTAAACAAGCTTTCTCGTGTCTAGCAACTTTGCCCGATTCAGCCTTCAACGCAGCCTGACCCACAACAAACCCACGGTCCCTGAGCCCAACAAGAGGAGACACTCCTGTAAGATTCACACAGGCGTGTTTCCCCCCTGCCCACCCGAACACAAGAATATCAGTTGGTCGTAAAGTAGACCTCCCTTCAAGAGGACCGTGAGAAAGTTAACAGGGGCCTCCTTTTTAGCAGAAATCCCTGCCCGTTTAAGAACATCACACAGAACATCCCTAACCAAATCATGTATTTATCTAAAGCCAGGCAACTCTTTGCAATGCACCGCATGGTCACCGAAAGAATCCAAACAGACCTTGCGACAAATTGGGCATGGTTCATCAGTCGGGAACATAGGGATCATTAACCGGTACTTAAGGATAGCTCGATACTCCAAACCCGACATACGTTGGCCTAATCCTTCAATGGGGATGGCCGTCAGAAAATCCTGAGCCTGAAGGCATTCAAATACCGCCTTTTGGCGAGGGGATAGATCAAACTGCACTTCTAAACTCTTGATGATTCCACTAAATAAGGCACTCGCCACAACATGTTGGGCTTTAGGGGAGGCAGTGTCCTTATTAGAGAACCCGCTAAGATCAAAATCTGGAAGTGAAGTACGTAAACGATCCATCGCACACCCATAATTAGAGTCCAACCCATAAATATCACAGCCCCGAAGAATATGGTCTTGCAAACACCACGACTTTGCTCTCGAAGCCACAAAAGCATATGTAGATACATCCTCGGCCAAACAGAGACCCAACCCCCGATAACGGGTCGGAAGTGATGCCAACCTCCATTGGAGATCCCCAAAGAACGGACCTCCACAAACCACGATGTCCTCAATCGCCCTTCGAAGACCATTGTCAAATATAGAAACAACTTCCCCCATATACATAGGTTGGCACGTTCTCAAACCGAACAAAAGCTTGGCGACTCCCATACATGAGCGAAGAAAAAGAAGCTCGCATTGAGGATCCCGAAGTCTTGGGAGACAGCTCATAAGTTCCACAGCGCTAGATGCCCTTTTCATAGCCAAACTGCTGATAAACCCTGCATCCCGGCTTACAGCACCACCAAGGAGTTTCACGCCAAGCACCGGCCTTCCAATCCCGCAAGGGAACAACCCATCCTGTACCTTCACCTCATTGCATGTTGTCCAAAATAACTCTGTTTTCTTAACGTTTAACTCAAGACCCAAACGAGGCCCCTCAAACCTGATAACATCTAATGCTTTGGCCACCTCTCTAGTATCCCCGATAATCGTGCCATCATCCAAGTACCAAGCATGAAAGAGAAGCTTGCACCGATCTCTGATTTGGTGAACAAGTGGGTGCAAAACTAAGGCAAAAAGGAGAGGCGCAAGAGGATCCCCCTGTTGAACCCCAGTGGTGGATTTAATGTAAGTATCACTCACATATAACCTAGCAGACTGCCCATATAAAAAATTCATCCAAAGAGAAATGGAAGGACATAGACTCCGGACCTCATGTAGAAGGGTTGTCCTATATACTAAGTTGAAGGCATTGGAGAAATCAACAGTAAGCATAGCCAATGACCTATCCGAATGAAACTGATTTAGAAACCTGTTCGCGCTATGGAGCACGGCCTCTGCCCCACTTGGGACTCCCACCCCAAACTGAAAGTCACCGAGGTATTTAGCCATCTCCTTCCCGAAACCCCTCATAGCCACCTTAGAGACCAACCGCCTCCAAATGGCCCCAACGGCAATAGGTCTAATCCCATTGTCCGGTTTATGCAACAGCGTAAGTGGGGCAGACGCAACAAACTCTGCCAACACCTTACGACACCTTCCCCCCAAAAATAAATTAACCACCGCAGAGATAGCCTTGAGCAAACCATCCACAATCGGAGACCCCTCTCCGTACAACGCATCTAAAATGTGTTGGGCTTGCAAACACATTTATATTGATATTCACATATTTTGCTATAAATATTTTTAAACTAATAATATTTGAAACACACACACATATATATAATATTCAAAAGTTAATATTTTTTAAATTTACCATGTTTGAGTACTCTCCAAGTACTCCCCAAGCACACCCAACTCCCCAATCAGCCGTCCAGGGTCCGTCTAGTGACTTTTGTAACCTTGATATATATAATTGATCAAGGGTTGAGAAGGAGTTCCCTAGTTCCCAACTTTTTTGGAGTTCTCTTTTGAAACTAACTAACTAACTATATATATATATTGATGTGTGCGTGCGTGCGTTGCTTGTAAAATGTAATGGATTGGTTGATTTAAGCTTTTACACAAGATCGTGTTTTAAATTTATAAAAGTGATTTCTACTAAAACTAAACACACACAAAAAAGGCAAGTGTACCTATCGTATACGTAGAATAGTATCGGTAAGAACCAAGTATCGATTCGTGGACACAAATTTTTCTAAAAATAAACCTTTATTCTAATTCAATCGGAGAGTCTTAATCATTTTGAGGTTGATTTTCAAACTTTTTATAGAATAGAAATACTTATATATAATATATAGGTGACAAGAAGAGAAATTCTAAGTGAGTAATTTAATTATATGAAGGTTACCATCTAAGATCAGGAATCCACTCCATTATTCCTTGATGATTATTAAATAAACATGTGATAAACTTATCCTAATAATATATGATAGAATAGTCCATCATTTCTAAGTGAATATATTCTATGACATAAAATAAAGTAGCATGCGCATTTTAAAGTCCATCCTTTCCTAATGTCATGCTACCACAAGAATGTCAATATAAGTAGACAAGCAGTTTGGTATAATAGAATGATTAGGATTGACTTCGATTTCTCAAATACCAATCCTAACAACTTCGAGTGGCCGTATTTAACTCACACAACCTCACCTTGGTTGATTTAATTAGGTTATAATTACACATTCCATTAACATTTGATTTCTTTAACTAGCATGATAACCTAAACAATCGTGTTAACAATGTTATTTTAGAGTTATCAAAACTAGAGAAATAAAACATAACTTATATCTCGTCATTTCTAAGTACAACATAAGGATCCATGTTTTATCTTGAATAAGTTATCAAAGTATTCTTTTTACCATTTCTAGTTTCCAAGAACATGAGTTACCATGAATGATTATTAATCATCAACATTAATGTATTGAGTTAAGGTGATTAAGCATTTCTTCATCAAAGGATAATTGCAAAATAACCATGTATTATACCAAACTAAACCACATGTTTCACATAATCATCAAGTAGAACAAAGCTTCTTCATAGATTTTAGATGGTAAATGGAGTTTAGCTCATAATGAGCATTGTTATAAACATTAAAAGAGATGATGATAACAAACACATGATTAAACTAGAACAATCTAACCAAATGTGGATGAATCTTCCTTCTTAATGATAATGATGGATGATAATGATGATGGCAATGATGGATGATAATGGTAACCTCCAAGCCTTCAAACTCCTCACAAAATCTTCAATAAAGGTGTAATGTGGGTGTTTTTATAAGAGAAACCCGTTTAGATATTTTCTTCAAGCACACCTTATCAACCCAACAAGAGCCTCTATTTATAGGCAGTCTAGAGTGACAGGCACGACCCGTGCTTCCTGAGGCACGATCATGTGTCTAAGTGTCCAGTTGCATTAAATGATGTCAGATCGTACATGATGTCTCACCCACGGCCCCGTGCTTCAAGAAGCACGGCCTTGTGCTTTATTGTGACATGTGCTAACTCTTTTTGTCTTATCTGAAAGGTGACCACTGCCCCGTGGTTGAGAAGGCATGGCCCCGTTCTTTTGTCTTTAGTGTTTGTCTTTTCTTGTAGATTTTTGTCTTTTCTTGTGTTTAGAAGCATGGGGGTGTGTTTCTTGTTTTTCTTGTGTTTTCTTCCGTTTTTCTTCGTCTTTTCGCTTGTTTCTTCGTTTGAGGATTGGGTTCACCTGAAATTACATTTTATTATGATAAGTAGCCTTCTGAGCAGTGTTATTTGATAGAAGTTGCAGTTTTTAGAGATTATTTAATACTAAAAAGATGTATATTTTTATATACATCATATATATATATAGAGAGAGGGAGAGAGAGAGAGTTAGGTTCAAAAGAGAACTCCAAAAAAGCGGGTAGCTGGGGAACTCCTTCCAACCATCAATCACCTGCATCACATAATTTTTATAGTAAAAAAAATCGGGATTACTCCATAAAATAGTAACCAACTTTGAAAGTTGTTCTAATCAGGTTACTGTGTTTTAACCTAAATTAACAGATCTTAGATCTAGTAATTATAAACTGGATCTAGTTCATGATGCTCTTAAACGATTATGTATAATTATTATTATATATTAGTTAGTATTGGATATGTGTATGTATAATATGTTAATGAAGCTTGAGAGGAATGAGTTGGGCAGAGGTTCGATAATCTAAACTCAAAAATTTAAATTAACAGTGGAATAACACCACTATATATTGAAGATGGATCTAGTTCGTTACACATTCAGTAACGAACTAGCCTCCACTTCGTTACATTACAATAAATGAAACATAGATAACGAATCACAATAATTGTCTTTAATACTTTATTACATAAATAAAGTGAAACATAGATAACGAATCACGAACTAGCCTCCACTTCGTTACATTACAATAAATGAAACATAGATAACGAATCACGAACTAGCCTCCACTTCGTTAAACATCCTTAACGAATCACGAGGAAACATAACTTAAGTCTAGTTCGTTAAACATCTTTAATGAATTAGATGATACCTTAACGAATTACAATAATTGTCTTTAATACTTTATTACATAAATAAAGTGACAAATACATTAACAATAAATACAAAGACTCGAGACGCAAAACCGTGTACTAACAGACACCCCCTCGTCTTGAGCTCTTTGTCTTTAACTTATTTGAAGCGCTTTGTTTGCCAATCTCTGCAACTGTGAATTCCATGCTCATGACATACCCGAACAACGCGTTGAAACTGCATTGAACGGTCATAGTCTTCACTACGCTCAAACAAAATCTTGTTCTTGAAAAGCACGTCATTGACAGTCTCTATCAAGTTCACGAGCCACATCGGATCGATGATCTTGATTAGCTCACTCTTTAACCCTTTGCCCAGGACAATGAAGATCTCGCCAGTTCGGTTGTCGTAGTACCAGCGGTTGAATGATAAAGACATATGTTGATTCAACGTCTTCACTGGCACACGCTTCATGGTCTTTGGCGGTTTTACTTTAAGGACCAATTTTCTCCAGCCAGTCCTTGGATCAATCTCATTAATACGCTTACGAGTAGGGACCTGTGGCTTAAGAAACTTAAACCCATGTTTGACCTCGAATAACAGATGTTGATGGAACAAATCTCCTATTCAATCACCCCCATGGTTGATAAATGATCGACACGCGAGGGTCCGAACATCCCAGCGCGGTAATGAGAGAACATCAGTTATCCTCTCATAATATTGGATCCCTTTATCCCATTTAACAATACATACTTTTAAATCATAATCAAATAACCAAGAGATAATGTCACTTTGAACCTTTGACACGGTTTTGAATGAAGTCATTTGATTGGCTTTGGCACGAGCAACAACTTCATCCTTCTACTCCTGATCCACATACCGATAAGCCTCAATAATTTTACGAGATTTCTTGCTTCGATAGCCAAACCATCTTTGAATTTCAACATCAGTCGGGTATTCAAGAGAATTAAATCTTGTATCAACCACACGTTTACCCTTAGATACCTTATCCAAATTATCCTCAACTGCTTTGAATGTTTCCTCAGTGAATACTGGAGCACCCTGATCAACATTGGTGTGTTGAAACAGATCAGGGTATTCCTCAGCTGTAACATCTTCAACCTCAACCTCCCCATCTTCATAAATAAAGGCCGTATTAAATAGAATGGTTGGATCATTTAAGATCTCTTCATCGTTCTCGACCTCGACATCAGGCTCAGCTTCTAACACGGTCAATTTATCATCATTTAAGCTAAGCAATAATGAAATCTGCTCTCGTGTTAGAGACATTTCCACAAACTGCCCTTCTTCAATCTCATCCCGATTCACAACGCTTCTAACCAACCCCGATCCATCCACAAAGATGACAGTGTTAGCTTCAATCATCACAATTGGTTTGGCAGCTGCATAGTCGTGATACACAGTAATCTTCTTGCCAGAGTCATCAGTAGCACTTGTACCTGCACCTGAGGATGAATCGTGAGTTTGTTTAGGCTCACCACCTGCACCAGACTCATCAGGATCTTCTTCATCATTCTTGAGCTTTTTAAGTGCATCATCCTTGCATGTTAACTGCAAGATGAGATCCTCCTGTTCTTTGATCTTCACCCTCTGAGACTTAATAATCTAACGAATATCCTTTGTTTCCTTCTGACAATAGGATATATATCCCATCAGCCTTCGTTGATTATCCATCATTCGTTCTTGAGTCATACGGTCAACAAACATTTGATTTTCATATTAATGAAGTAGACTCAGAACCATATTCATCTGTTGATCGTGTGTCATAGCAAGAAATGAGGCTGGGATAGGTTGAACAGGACCTTGAGGTCGATTAAGCCTCAGAAATGAAAAGTCCATATGTTGTGGAGGCAGCATATTCGGTGTAGGAGAGACCACCGATGTAGCTGTTATAGGCCTTGGTATAGTAGATAAAACAGATTAAGGAATCATACCAAGCCTAGGATCAGAGGTAAGCGTGGTCGTCAAAGTTAATTCCGGGGTGCTAGTAGTAAGCGGCACCGCCGGTCTTTGAGCAACGGACGACCTTGGAGGTTAAACTCCAAAAGAAATGCCAGTACCAGCCGACACTCGTTGCTTAGACGATCCTTCAGTAGCTAACGCTTTCCCCTTTTTCTTGTGTTGTGCGGCAATCGTAGCAGCTAAAACCGCTTCAACCGCGGCTTGTTGTTCAAGTATAGCAGCATCTCCATCACCACCATTTCCACCATCTCCACCATTATCACCATCATCACCACCATCATTCCCACCTGGTCCCTCCTCATGCTCCAAATCCGAATCGTCATGGATCTAGCAATCATTGTCAGGACATACATAATTTGGATTCACCAGATGACCAATCAAACATTTGGTCCTAGGTTTATCGTTTCGATAGATCTTCATTCTTCGTACAGTATCAGCCATCATGTGATCTAGTGGTAATACATCTTCCACCAATGTTTGATCAATCACTAGATTAGGGATCAAATATTTAATAATTAATTGGAGGAACCGAGGATACATTAGAAATTTCTTTTGTTGAACTGCTTGAAGACACTGTTCCTTATGATGATAGAAGATCATCTCTGAAAAATTAAACGGCTTGTTTAGTACCAACGCAACGAAAGCCGACTGTAACATGATCTGACATTCATCAAAACCGCCTTTATGACCTCCCAAGCAATGGATCAACACATGCAGTAAATACTTGTAAGTTGGACACAATCCATTCTTGTTGTACATAGAATCTCCGATGTCACCACCATAAAATACATGACGAAATAAGCCTTTGATCAATTCCTTATCAAATTCACAAGGATTGTCAATGTTATCTCCAAATTGAAGAACTCTTCGGATCACATCAGTATCAACAGTGATCGGAGTTTGGTTGATTGTGGCCTTGATATGGTTCTCAACTTCAACATACTCGGTCGTGTTCCAGAATTGACGTATAATACTTAGATAAAACTTAGACCGAGCAGTCACAGCAAAGTTTATAACCGATAGTCTAATGAAGGTTAGTAAGTCCCCAAACACAGCTTCATCGGCAAACTTTGTACCGACAAAAGCACAAACATTATGCCTTGTGTCATACGGAAGCATTGGTAACTCCTGTTGTTGTTGTTGTTGTTGTTGTGTTGTTGTTGCTGCTGCTGTTGTTGTTGATCAGCAACCGGGGGATCTTGTTCCATGTTATCGGCCATAGTTCTAAATAAACAACGTCGAGAATTAGTAATAAAAATAAATAAAATTTGTAAATCATAAATGAATTTTGAATATTAGCAATTAAAAATTATTTAAAATAAAATGTCATTCATTAAACAGACTGATTCGTTACATTGTTATAACGAATCATCTATTTCGCTATCAAGTAAATAAATAACGAAAGAGAACTAGCGAATTACTATGAAAAGTTAACGAACTAACCGTCTAGTTCGTTATAATTAACGAATACAAATCTGATACGTTATTAATTTGATTCGCTATTTTTAATTCGTTTGAATTGCATAACGAATTGGACACTAATTAGTTCCAATTCGTTAAGCATAACTAATGGCCAAAATATGCTTAATATTTGAATTAATTAATCAAGGTCAAAATAACCAAGAACATCAAAAGTCAAATCACAATCGGAGCTCTAAATATGCAAAATCAGCAATACACGGCTAAACCAGTGACCCCAAAGGATCTCGGAATCGTATTGCGATTGTAATGATACTAATGTGATGTTCCAAAATGTGATAAAACGAGGTTAAATTAAGATTTACATAAACCTTCAAAACCCGGTAATATCATCACAGAATTAACAAATCAAACATGCATTAATCTTGACGAAAATCATTACGGTGTGAACATCTATACCTTAGGATCACGAAAATATGATCAGACAGAGGTATAATGAAGGTCGAGTTTTCTGGAAAAAATTTTCCAGAGTAACAGTACACAAAAGGAAGAAGAAGACAGTGAATAGTAACCTGTTCGTATGCACGCCGTCCTATATAGTCTGACAAGGCACGCTTTTCGATGTAACGAATCAGCCGATTCATTTGAATTTTGAATTAACGAATCAGATGATTCGTTATCTGAACATAACACATGGCATAGCGAATTAGATTCAATTCGTGTCTAATTCATTAAATATGTATAACGAATTAAGTGTCATTCGTTACAGAGTGGCGGAAGCGAATTAGGGTGTAATTCGTTAAAAATGACCTAATTCGTTATTCATAAGTTAACGAATTACCCTTTGTTTAATTTTAAATAAAAAAAAACTAATGAATAAACTAATTAAATTAATGAATTAAGTATCTATATAAGACACTTTCAACTTAAATGACTTACCGAGGTCCCATATCTCGATAATTGAATACCATAAAACGTCTCACATTTTGAAACATATAAGTTAAATATATTTAATTAATAACAAATGTTAGTGCACGATTTTGTTGTCCGTAGCAATCGAATAAGTTAAAGCTAATTTGTTTATTAAAATGTAAAATATTTACAAAAGAAATATCCGAAAATGAAAAACGTAGAACACAAAATATTTTTGTGTTTTTGTATGGTTTTTTTTAAGCTATACATATTTTTGGATTTTTGTAAAGTTTGAGCAAAGAATCATATTGACAGAATTGCCCTTCCATCTCAGTTTTATATTTCAGCGATATTATGACTGGCGTTAAGTCGGTCATTGATATTGTTGTCCACCTATATGTTATAACAAACCTTCAAGCATTTTTGTGATATGATTAATGGTTCAATTAGCACATGGAATATTAGAAACTATCAGCCTCTAATTCCCGTTCAAGCTTAATTTGTTTTTTGCCAAATCACCCCAACTTGACTTAAACCATTATAGTGTTGATCAAATTTTTTTTTTTGAATATTTTAGAACTTATGAGCAATGCATTAAGTTTCCTTTACTTTGAGTGAGTATGCACGAGTCCATCTGTCGACTTACATACATTGTATCCCCTGGGGTCTGTTTCTTATTGGTAATGAGACGCGTGTAAGGGAGGAACAATTGTATGACTAACAGCGGATTTTGATTAAGTCAGTAATTTAGATTGTACGGAGTACAGCAGTTTTCAAGTTTAATGACTTTGGGTTTGCTCTAAAAGGGAGTGAATTATTCATGCTTATGAATACCCAGATGATTAAGCAGCATAAAGACTCACAGTGTCCAGAAGCCTAACGCTTGTTATTTACTTTATTATATTTTTGGGTGATCAACATCTATAAGGCTTGAGTATGACCGGTTATTACATTTCTGCTATCCTCACCGAGATTTTTGCTAGAGACTAACACCTATTTCAATTTGGCGTTTCTTTATGTTTATATCGCATACTTTACTCTAATAGCTTGTTTAAGACCTATCAATGCACCAATGATTAAGCACTCAGTCTTTTAAGCTTATTTCTTGTTGGATTTGGGGTCAAACAATCAATGTACTATCATTTTCTCTTTTTGCTTCAAAAACTCAAAATTTTGAGGAGCATAAAACAAAATGAATTTAATCGCCCCAGTTACTTTCAGTCTATAGATTAATGGCTACCCTATCTATCTACAAGTGGATAACAAGACCAAAACATGCAAGCATGCTCCACAAACTTAAATAACTGACATAATTTTCAGCGAGAAAATAACATAAAAAGTATAACGAACGCCCCAATTACTTTCCAGTGTCAGGTAAATGGCTATCCCGAATATTTACTAGAAATTATCAGGACCAAACATATACAAGTATATGTCCTTCAAATAGAAGTAATTGACATATTTTTCAGCAAACGTAGGCAAGAATCTTTTTGGATATTCTCTTTACATACTTAAAACACAATCTTTTTGTCTTTTTCGGATTTTTCCTATACAAACCAGAAATTCATAATCTTTTTAAATTTTCAAAATTTCTTATAAATAGAACTAAAAATTTCACAATATATTTGTTTTATCAATTTTAAATTTAAAAATAAAGACATGAAAACACACTATTTTTGAATTTTTTAAATTTTTCAATGTTTTTGGGTTTTATCTATACAAACGAAAAGCACAATCTTTTTGTATTTACTATTTTCACCCCGTAAAAACCAAAACCAAAATAAAATTTAAAGTGAAAATAAACAGAAAAGAAAGATAGTTATCGTAGTTTCAGGATATCAGCAAGGGTCTTTAAGCCATTTAAACCAAGTAAAAATTGGAAACGCGTTTTATCAAATGCCTTGGTAAATAAGTCAGCTTTTTGAAATCGGTATGTACTTTCTCAAGGTCAATTAATTTCTTTTCAAAGCAATCCCGTATGAAATGATATCGAATTTCGATATGTTTCGTTTTTGAATGTTGTACAGGATTTTTGGTGATGCTAATGGCAGCCGAATTATCAATTAATATGGGAGTAGTAAGAAACTTCAAACCGTAGTCGCGAAGATGTTGTTGTATCCACAGAACTTGGGAACAGCAACTCGAGGCTACAACATACTCAGCTTCGGCGGATGAAGTGGAGACCGTTGTCCGCTTCTTACACTTCCAGGAAACAAGCTGGCTTCCTAAGAATTGACATCCTGCTGTGGTAGACTTGAAGTTAATCTTGCATCCTCCATAGTCTGAGTCAGAATAAGCGGTAAGATCAAACGTATCATCCTTGGGGTACCATAACCCGGTGTCTGGATTTCCCCTCAGATATAGAAGAATACGCTTGACCGCTGCCAGGTGAGTCACTCGGGGACTAGCTTGGTACCTAGCACATAAACAAGCAGCAAACATTATGTCGGGTCGAGAAGCAGTAAGATACATCAAAGAACCAATCATAGCTCGATAGAGAGTAGGATCGACAGTATCCTCCAATTCATCCGATGATAAATTGCGACCCACAGGGAGAGGATTAGAAGGGGTTTTTACGGAAGTAATCTTGAATCGGCTCAAGACATCGTTCAAATACTTAGTCTGGTGAATGAAGATTCCTTTCACATGCTGATGAACCTGCAACCCTAGAAAGAAGTTCATCTCTCCCATCGAACACATCTCGAACTTGGTATGCATTGATTTCTCGAATTCCTTACACAACGTGTCGTTTGTTGACCCAAAGATAATGTTCGTCGACATAAATCTGAATGAGGAGAAGATCATCACCGATGTTTTTGTAGAATAAAGTGGAGTCAACAGTCCGTCAGATTGTCGGCGAGTGTACCATACCAAGCTCTCGGGGCTTGATGTAGACCATATAATGCCTTGTTTAAGCGATAAACTCGGTCAGGATAATCAGTGTCTTCAAAACCCGGAGGCTGTAAAACAAACACTTCCTCATGAAGTTCACCATTAATGTAACGATTCCGGCAAATTCAGGTATACCCTAGCCGGAATATACTATTTACGTGTTATTTAATACTGAATATATGAATTATAATGTGTTTATACGAGTATATAAGATTCACAGTACGAATTATACTCGAATATACAGCTAGTCGTATTGAAATTACGATTAATCGATGAACGGTTATTGAAACCCGAACGAATCGGGGATTACCTTATAGACGAAATATATAATGTTTAGTGATGTGTACAAAGTATTAAAGCTTCGGGATAAGTGAATTATAGCACAGAAAAAGGATTTCGATTTATTAGTACGTCGGTACGATAAACAAAACCTTTAACATCAAACCAAGCAAGAGACGATCGATCAAGCCGAAAAAGATGCACAATTACCGACAATATGATGTGTTAAGTCAATAAATGTCATGGTTTAAGTTTTTAAAGTTTTTAAATCGGTTTTATATAAATTTAAATTTTAAGCCGAAAAACGACCGTTTTGGCCTCGTTTTGAGCGGGATTAAACGTTTAACCGAAAAACGAACTGAACCAGATTATCCACAACATTATCCGGATTACACAATCCGAATGTGTGGCCAAGATTAGAGATGTGGGCCCCACCCCACACCACTACATGGACCGATCGGTCCTTTACCCATCCATTACACACTTCATTTTCTTTTTTTAACATTCCAACTCTCCAAATCCTCTCAACCCTTTACACATTCAACCAAAACCTTTGATTTTTAAGAAGATCCACAAGGTATAAACATGTTATTATGGTTTGATCTTGCTTTTTAATTCCAAAATCATGAGAAAATGAGGTTTCAAGTGAAAAATGGGTGAAAACCCGAGATGAAACCGATTCTTGCATGATCAAGTGATGTATACAAGTTATACAAGGGATCTTGGTCCAAGAAAGGAGTTAAAAGAGTCAAAAACGAATTTTTACGGTTAAAATCTTTGTTTTGATGTCTTAACCGAAACCATGAAAGAAATGGCTTGATTGTGGGTATAACTTGCTTGGTGTGGTGTTGTTGTGCTTGTAGGTGTTGTATCTAGTTGCTAGCAAAGGCTAGAAAGCAAGATCTTTGCGATCTAAAGCTAGAAACACAAGGTAGTTCGGTTTTTCGTATGATTTGTAAGATTTGGACAGATTGTGGTAGACTTAGATTTGAGTCATGAAATTTCACAGAGATGATCTACACATGAAAATATGAGATCTGTGAAATTTTGGTAATTGTCGGATAAAGGATGAATATTTGGTGAATTTAATGCTCGGTTTTGGCTAAAATTGGTGAAAAATAGCTAAACACCATGAAAATTCTGGAAAAATTCAGATAAGCTTTTTATAACATATAAAAGTCACACACAAAATTTCAGGTCCATTGGAGAAGTCTAAGTAGGCTTTTCGGTAAAACGAGTTCTAGGGTTTTTCTAGCTCGGTTTTGGTGAAAATGGCATGAAAAATGAGATTTTGTTTCTGGAAAACTTACAGGGGACTATGTGGATGGCAGGGATCATCTCAGAAAAATTTGGGATTTTTCTAAGGTCATTTGGTATTTTCGACATATTTGGTGTTTAAATGACGTTTAAAAATAGATAAATAAATGTTAAATATAGAAATTAAATCTGGAAATATTTTATAAAATTCCTTACTGTCAGAAACTGAATTGTACAAAATTTCAAGATCCGAGACTATGCGGATATTTATTTGTGCTAAATGGAACTTAAAAACAAACTTTTAAAGCTTAAAACGTGTAAACCGGCAAAGTTCGCCTAAGCGAGCTGACTGGTGTATAAAAACCTTAAAAATGGACTATTTTCATGAAACTGAGTTAATCAAGTAAAAATAAATCATCCGAAAATAATTCGGATGATTTGGGTAATTTTACCTGATTTAGTCGTTTCCGGTATATTAAAGACGGAAACGGGCCCCGCGGCCAAACGGGGTGTCTAAACCGAGCTCTAATTTCACCACTTTAATTAAAATATCAATAACAACTATTTTCGGGTCGTATGTGGCCAAACTCATTTTTGAAAACATAAAGACGAATAACCGTGCTAGGCACGCAAAACGAGAAAACAAACTAATGGTAGTTTTGACTAAAGAACTCTAAGTGATATCACAATCTAAGTCCTGAGAAGTGTATCGGGGTTAACATTGTCCCCGGATCGTGTACGGTACTGGGTTAACAGTGTCCCCGGACGTACCGGTTAACACGAATTTAAGTTATATTAATAGAAATTGTGTAGTAACGACTTAGGGATCGTATTACAGATCCGGACAGGTAGCCGTGCACAGTATTACATCTCTGCTCACCAAAAAGGTGAGTTTCACGAGCCCCTTTTTACTGAACTGTTTTAAATATTTTCCCGGGGCGGAAAGCATGTTTCTATCAAAATGTTTAAGTACATGCTGATCGCATGGAAATGAATGTATTTATATAATGTTTATTGTACGGGAATCGTACGGTAATGTGTTAAGATGGAAATTGTCTGAGTTACTAATATTGTAAGGCCCGAAACAGTGCTCTGGGTTAACAGTGTCCCCAGAGATTCTTAAATGTGTTTCTGGGTTAACAGTGTCCCCAGAGGTTATTGGAAATGTTCTGGGTTAACAGTGTCCCCAGGGGTTATTTGATAGGTTTCGGGGTTAACAGAGTTTTCACTTGTGGGCTCAGCATAATTACATCGCTTATTTATGATTATTATAATGATTTGTTATGGTTTATTTAAATTAGTGAAACTCACCAACTATTCGTAGTTGACCCGTTTTCTTTACATGCTTTCTAGGTACACCCAAATTGGAATGAGTGATACGTGCTTGATGATGTGTGCTATTTTGTGGAAGATTAAGGATCTATATTTTGCATTAAATATGTTAATGTACTATCGTTTTCATATACCATCTCATGGAAAACCCTTTTCGCTCCGCTTGGCCTTATCTCTCTCTAGGTGTATTTTACGTAAAACTTATGTGATAACACCTAGATGGTAACGAAACTCGGAACAATGTAATTCGTTTAAATTAATGTAGTGGTGTTTTCTTTATAAGCAATGCTGTTGATATCAGATGTGTCTGTTGCATCCCGTGTACGTTTCGTTGCGGTTACGGGGTGTTACAGAACTTGGTATCAGAGCCATTGGTTATAAAGAATTAGGATGTCTTTAAAAGATACCTAAAATATAACCAGTAGCTCAAGTGTTATAGGATCTGAATACCAACTAATAATTTATTGTGACGAGGTCTGGATGAACTTGGATGGACAAGTGAGTTATTATGGTCCGGAACATAATAACAGACTTGTCCGCACGAGGGAATTCAGGGGAAGTCACGGGGGACTTTAATAGGTAAAACTGGCAACATATGTGCAAATATATGATAATATTGTGTGTGGTCAAGTTGTATAAGTAAGTGTATATTAATTTGATTACGATTTACACTATGGAAAGAACTATATGTTTGTTAACTTGTGTGCAGGTTAGAATGTCAAGAACACCTAGTGTATCGATGGAGGAGGACCCGGAGGAAATCAGCTCCGGGAACTCTGGGAGCCTCCCCGTATCATCCAGCTCTGAGCCTAGCGAGGCTAGTGTTAGGAGCTCTAGCCAGTCCTCCCCTGCCAGGATTGCTAGATCTCCTACCCCACCCGCACCACAGGCCGTCCCTATCCCTCCCGGATTCGGACCCCGCCTCACTGCGCGGATCAGTGTTCCGCAGGTCCCACCTACCTCGCCCCCACCCAGACCTGCTACCCGCAGGGGCGAGTCCTCCCGCTCCCAGCCCGAGCCTGTGACTCCACCTGTGTGGGGTCTCCCTAGGCAGGAGAGGGACGCGGCGGCGTGGCTACGAGTGCTCACCGAACAGGTGAATGAGCACTCCGCCGCCTTGACGGTGGGGGTACAGAGGCGGATGTACCTAGGGGACTGCATACTGGACCACCAGTATGCGATTTCGCAGCTGAAGAGGGAGTGCTCATACTCCCAGTGGATGATCGGCCGGATGGAGACGCGGATCCGGGTTATGCTGGCTGTGATGGTGGTGTTGGTGGCGGTGTTGGTGGGTTTGGTATACCACCGTGTTTAGTTGTGTTAGGACGGGAGTAGACAGGGGCCGCTTTTTGATACTCTGTGTAAGCAGTTAGTGGTGATGCTAACATAGAGTGAATCTTGGGTAGTTATAATACAACCACTGGCCCTTAGGAGGGTCTCTTTTGGGGTATATCATTATAGATACTTTTGGGTATCATTCAAGCACTGACCCATTGCGGGTTATGTCGAGATGATGCCAACATAGGCCCTATGTATGAAAACTTAACTTATGTAATGATGACAGGAAAATATGTGAACTGACATGGATGTAATATGTACTAATGTTTATTAATGAATGGAATGTTTGTTGTGTTTTATGATTGGAACTTGTATTAATTATATATATTTCTTGATGTTGTGTAGAATGGCACCAAAACGATCAGCTCAAATGTCGGAAGTGGATGTGAGCCGTTTGATTGCTCGACAGTTGGAGGCGGCGATACCGGATATAGTATCGCGCGTCGCCGCCAGTATTAACAATTCGACCAATCCAACCCCTCCGAGCAATCAAACGACCACCAATAATGACGGGGAACAAAATGCTAATCCTCCACAGAACGATAACACGATTCCGAGTAATGACGCACCGCCTAGGGTGGTCGTTACGGACAGTAATGGCCCTATACCAACTGTAGAAACGAACCGCACTGAACCAATTCCTGTATCCAGGGGATGTTCAATCAAAGACTTTATGTTGTGCAAGCCCCTAGACTTTAGCGGGTCTGAAGGACCAAATGGGTTAGTTAAGTGGATCGAGAAAATAGAATCCGTTGTGAACATCAGCAACTGCCCCGAGGATTGTGTTGTTAAGTATGCTACCTGCACATTCACGGACCATGCCTTGACATGGTGGAACACGATAGTGCAGACTCGCGGTCAGGCGGCGACAAACCGCATGACCTGGACAGAGCTCAAGGCTCTTGTACTGGGACATTTCTGCCCGAAAAATGAATTGCAGAAATTAGAAAACGAATTGTGGAACCTGGAGATGCAGGGGGCAGACCACTTGGGTTATACAAACCGGTTTAATGAGTTGTCGCGATTGGTACCATGGTTGGTCACCCCGGAGTCGAAGAGGGTTGAGCGTTATATTTGGGGACTAACTCCAGTAGTGAGGAGTATAGTCAACGCTGGGGGACACCAGACGTTTGAGGTTGTGGTGACGCAAGCTGGTATCGTCACCTACGATTTCGTGAGGAGTGGGTCACTGAAGGTGGCAGGAGAGTCTGCTGGGGGAAAACGGGGTACGTATGACCATAGGATCCAGGAGAAGCAGCAAGGTAAACGTGCTAGGCCCGCTGCCCAGAACTACGCCATGACTAGTTCAGGCGGAAGGCAGGGACCGCAGACAAGGACGTTTCCTAGGTGTGGGAAATACGGCAACCTGCATGGTGGCGAGTGCAGGGGGGTAGTGTGCCATCGGTGTGGCAGGGAAGGGCACTACGCACCGAGATGTAGGACAGACCTGAACAATCTGAACCGACAACCTCAACCTATCCGTGCGCAACCAGTTAGGACCCAACCAGCCCGACAACAAAACCCACAAGGAAATCAAGTGATGACCACCAGTCGTGCTTGCTTTGAGTGTGGCAGCACAGATCACTTCAAGAGAAACTGTCCGAAACTGAACCAGGGAGGAAATGGGCGGCAAACCGCGGGTCAGGCATCGTCGTCCAACCCGGCAAGAGGCCGAGCATTCGTGATGGGGGCGAACGAGGCACGCCAAGACCCCAGCGTAGTGACAGGTACCTTCCTCGTCTCTGATCATTACGCTTCTGTATTATTTGATACAGGCGCCGATAGAAGTTTTGTTTCCGTTAAATTCCTGTCGATAGCAAACCTTCCAATTGGTGAAACCATAGAACCTTACACCGTAGAAGTCGCTAACGGTAAAACCATGATAGTTAATCAGATAGTTCGGAATTACCCTTTTATTCTGAACGAACAATCCTTTCTGATTGACTTGTTACCGGTAGAATTGGGTAGTTTTGACGTGATAGTGGGAATGGATTGGTTAGCACGTAACAAAGTAGAAATAAACTGTGAAAAGAAAATCGTCAAGATCCGGGTGTCGGATGACGAAGAGGTATTAGTGCAGGGTGAGAAGTCGGGCAATATGATACCGTTTATATCCCACCTCAAGGTGTTAAAATATATACGCCAGGGATGCGTGGCGTATCTAGCGAGCTTGATGGCCACGGATCCTGAGGAAAAACGGGTGGACGATATCCCAGTGGTACGCGAATTTCCACAAGTTTTCCCAGAGGAACTTCCTGGATTACCGCCAACCCGACAGGTCGAATTCAGAATCGACTTATTACCTCAAGCTGGCCCTGTTGCTAAGGCGCCCTACCGACTTGCACCATCCGAGATGCAAGAATTATCCAACCAGTTGCAGGAATTGTTGGATAAAGGATTTATACGTCCCAGTTATTCCCCGTGGGGTGCACCTGTACTATTCGTGAAAAAGAAGGACGGGAGCCTTAGAATGTGCATTGATTACAGGGAATTGAACAAGTTGACAATCAAAAATAGGTATCCTCTTCCCCGAATTGATGACCTGTTCGACCAACTGCAAGGTGTGAGCTATTTCTCAAAAATTGATCTTAGATCGAGATACCATCAGGTTAGAATTCAGGATGAGGATATCCCAAAAACCGCATTCCGGACTCGCTACGGCCATTACGAGTTCTTAGTTATGCCTTTCGGGCTAACAAATGCGCCAGCAGTGTTCATGGATCTCATGAATCGAGTCTGTAAACCCTACCTCGATAAATTCGTCATCGTGTTTATTGACGATATTTTGATATACTCGAAGAGTAAAGAAGAGCACGAACAACACTTAAGATTAATTTTAGAGCTTCTAAATCAGGAGAAGTTGTATGCAAAATTCTCCAAGTGTAACTTCTGGTTACAAGAAGTGCAATTCCTTGGTCACGTTATAAACCATCAAGGAATACACGTTGATCCAAGTAAGGTTGAAGCAGTTAAGAATTGGCAAGCGCCTAAATCGCCAAAGGAAATCCGCCAATTCTTAGGCTTAGCTGGATATTATCGTCGATTTATAGAGAACTTTTCCAGCATCGCCCAACCTTTAACCCTTCTGACCCAAAAAGATCGAAAGTATGAATGGGGTGAAGGGCAGGAAACGGCGTTTCAAACGCTAAAACAAAGATTGTGCCAAGCGCCGATCTTAAGTCTCCCCGACGGAGACGATGGTTTTGTCGTGTATTGTGACGCATCCCGGAGAGGGTTAGGATGCGTGTTGATGCAAAATAATAAGGTTATAGCCTATGCTTCTCGACAGTTAAAAATACACGAGAAAAATTACACCACTCATGACTTAGAACTGGGAGCAGTTATCTTCGCACTTAAAATCTGGAGACATTACCTCTACGGTACAAAGTGCACCATCTTCACCGATCATAAAAGTTTGCAACACATATTCGATCAGAAAGAACTGAATATGAGGCAACGAAGATGGGTCGAGTTATTAAGCGACTATGACTGTGACATCCGTTATCACCCCGGCAAAGCTAACGTCGTAGCCGATGCCTTGAGTAGGAAGGATCGGGTTAAGCCATTACGAGTGCGAGCGTTGGGGATGATAGTCCAGTCGAACCTTTCGGATTTGATTCGAGTCGCTCAACGCGAGGCGTTGAAAGAGGAACAAATGGAAAAAGAAGGACTTTACGGTAATGAGAAGAATTTCAAACGGCGCGAGGACGAAATTCTCTATTTCAAAAATCGGATTTGGATCCCGACCCTCCATGACCTTCGTGAATTAATCATGGACGAAGCGCATAAATCGAAATATTCCATACATCAGGGATCGGATAAGATGTACAAGGATGTGAAGGAGTTCTACTGGTGGCCGGGTATGAAAAAGGATATAGCCACCTACGTCGGCAAGTGTACGACGTGTGCGAGGGTTAAGGCGGAGCACCAGAAACCCTCGGGGATGTTACAACAACCGGAAATTCCTGAATGGAAGTGGGAGCAGATCACGATGGATTTTTTGACACATCTCCCCAAGACGTCCCGAGGACATGATGCAATTTGGGTAATCGTGGATCGATTAACCAAAACAGCACATTTTATCCCGATTAGAAATAATTATAACACAGAGAGACTTGCGCAGATTTATATAAATGAAATTGTGTCTCGTCATGGGATACCCATCTCAATCATCTCCGATCGGGATAGCCATTTCACCTCCAAGCTTTGGCAAGCTGTGCAAGAAGCGCTGGGAACGCGTATTAATCTAAGCACAGCTTACCACCCTCAGACCGATGGTCAGTCTGAGAGGACCATCCAAACCCTGGAGGATTTGCTTCGTGCATGCGTACTGGATTTTAAGGGAAATTGGGATCAACATCTCCCACTCGTTGAATTTTCCTATAATAACAGTTACCATAGCAGTATAAAGGCAGCACCTTACGAAGCATTGTATGGACGGAAGTGCCGATCACCACTCTGCTGGACTGAGGTGGGCGACACACAGGTTATTAGATCAGATCTGGTCCAGGAAACGACCAGCAAAATTCTTGAAATTAAGAACAATCTAAAGGCCGCACGGGATCGGCAGAAGAGTTATGCCGATACCCGTAGAAAACCGTTATCATTTGAGAAAGGTGATAAAGTGTATTTGAAAGTATCACCTTGGAAAGGAGTAGTCAGATTTGGAAAGGCGGGGAAGTTAGCCCCTAGATACATTGGACCATTCGACATTACTGCAAAAATCGGTTCTGTAGCATACCGATTAGAACTGCCTGATGAACTGAGTGCAGTTCACAACGTGTTTCACGTGTCGAACTTGAAAAGGTGTCTGTCGGATGAGACATCGGTGTTACCTTTAGAGGGTGTCCAAATAAATGATAAGCTCAACATTGTAGAGGAGCCCATAGAAATAGTAGACGGGAAAATCAAGCAACTTAGACACAATAAGATCTCGTTGGTCAAAGTTAGATGGAACTCGCAACGAGGCCCAGAATATACTTGGGAACGAAAGGACGAATTTCGGAAGAAATACCCCCACCTATTTCCGCAAAAGGAAGTAGTTGATGCGTAAAATTTCGAGGACGAAATTTTTGTAACGGGGGGAGAATGTAACGATTCCGGAAAATTCAGGTATACCCTAGCCGGAATATACTATTTACGTGTTATTTAATACTGAATATATGAATTATAATGTGTTTATACGAGTATATAAGATTCACAGTACGAATTATACTCGAATATACAGCTAGTCGTATTGAAATTACAATTAATCGATAAACGGTTATTGAAACCCGAACGAATCGGGGATTACATTATAGACGAAATATATAATGTTTAGTGATGTGTACAAAGTATTAAAGCTTCGGGATAAGTGAATTATAGCACAGAAAAAGGATTTCGATTTATTAGTACGTCGGTACGATAAACAAAACCTTTAACATCAAACCAAGCAAGAGACGATCGATCAAGCCGAAAAAGATGCACAATTACCGACAATATGATGTGTTAAGTCAATAAATGTCATGGTTTAAGTTTTTAAAGTTTTTAAATCGGTTTTATATAAATTTAAATTTTAAGCCGAAAAACGACCGTTTTGGCCTCGTTTTGAGCGGGATTAAACGTTTAACCGAAAAACGAACTGAACCAGATTATCCACAACATTATCCGGATTACACAATCCGAATGTGTGGCCAAGATTAGAGATGTGGGCCCCACCCCACACCACTACATGGACCGATCGGTCCTTTACCCATCCATTACACACTTCATTTTCTTTTTTTAACATTCCAACTCTCCAAATCCTCTCAACCCTTTACACATTCAACCAAAACCTTTGATTTTTAAGAAGATCCACAAGGTATAAACATGTTATTATGGTTTGATCTTGCTTTTTAATTCCAAAATCATGAGAAAATGAGGTTTCAAGTGAAAAATGGGTGAAAACCCGAGATGAAACCGATTCTTGCATGATCAAGTGATGTATACAAGTTATACAAGGGATCTTGGTCCAAGAAAGGAGTTAAAAGAGTCAAAAACGAATTTTTACGGTTAAAATCTTTGTTTTGATGTCTTAACCGAAACCATGAAAGAAATGGCTTGATTGTGGGTATAACTTGCTTGGTGTGGTGTTGTTGTGCTTGTAGGTGTTGTATCTAGTTGCTAGCAAAGGCTAGAAAGCAAGATCTTTGCGATCTAAAGCTAGAAACACAAGGTAGTTCGGTTTTTCGTATGATTTGTAAGATTTGGACAGATTGTGGTAGACTTAGAGTTGAGTCATGAAATTTCACAGAGATGATCTACACATGAAAATATGAGATCTGTGAAATTTTGGTAATTGTCGGATAAAGGATGAATATTTGGTGAATTTAATGCTCGGTTTTGGCTAAAATTGGCGAAAAATATCTAAACATCATGAAAAATTCTGGAAAAATTCAGATAAGCTTTTTATAACATATAAAAGTCACACACAAAATTTCAGGTCCATTGGAGAAGTCTAAGTAGGCTTTTCGGTAAAACGAGTTCTAGGGTTTTTCTAGCTCGGTTTTGGTGAAAATGGCATGAAAAATGAGATTTTGGTTCTGGAAAAATTACAGGGGACTATGTGGATGGCAGGGGTCATCTCAGAAAAATTTGGCATTTTTCTAAGGTCATTTGGTATTTTCGATATATTTGGTGTTTAAATGACGTTTAAAAATAGATAAATAAATGTTAAATATAGAAATTAAATCTGGAAATATTTTATAAAATTCCTTACTGTCAAAAACTGAATTGTACAAAAATTTTTAAAGCTTAAAACGTGTAAACCGGCAAAGTTCGCCTAAGCGAGCTGACTGGTGTATAAAAACCTTAAAAATGGACTATTTTCATGAAACTGAGTTAATCAAGTAAAAATAAATCATCTGAAAATAATTCGGATGATTTGGGTAATTTTACCCGATTTAGTCGTTTCCGGTATATTAAAGACGGAAACGGGCCACGCAGCCAAACGGGGTGTCTAAACCGAGCTCTAATTTCACCACTTTAATTAAAATATCAATAACAACTATTTTCGGGTCGTATGTGGCTAAACTCATTTTTGAAAACATAAAGACGAATAACCGTGCTAGGCACGCAAAACAAGAAAACAAACTAATGGTAGTTTTGACTAAAGAACTCTAAGTGATATCACAATCTAAGTCCTGAGAAGTGTATCGGGGTTAACATTGTCCCCGGATCGTGTACGGTACTGGGTTAACAGTGTCCCCGGACGTACCGGTTAACACGAATTTAAGTTATATTAATAGAAATTGTGTAGTAACGACTTAGGGATCGTATTACAGATCCGGACAGGTAGCCGTGCACAGTATTACATCTCTGCTCACCAAAAAGGTGAGTTTCACGAGCCCCTTTTTACTGAACTGTTTTAAATATTTTCCCGGGGCGGAAAGCATGTTTCTATCAAAATGTTTAAGTACATGCTGATCGCATGGAAATGAATGTATTTATATAATGTTTATTGTACGGGAATCGTACGGTAATGTGTTAAGATGGAAATTGTCTGAGTTACTAATATTGTAAGGCCCGAAACAGTGCTCTGGGTTAACAGTGTCCCCAGAGGTTCTTAAATGTGTTTCTGGGTTAACAGTGTCCCCAGAGGTTATTGGAAATGTTCTGTGTTAACAGTGTCCCCAGGGGTTATTTGATAGGTTTCGGGGTTAACAGAGTTTTCACTTGTGGGCTCAGCATAATTACATCGCTTATTTATGATTATTATAATGATTTGTTATGGTTTATTTAAATTAGTGAAACTCACCAACTATTCGTAGTTGACCCGTTTTCTTTACATGCTTTCTAGGTACACCCAAATTGGAATGAGTGATACGTGCTTGATGATGTGTGCTATTTTGTGGAAGATTAAGGATCTATATTTTGCATTAAATATGTTAATGTACTATCGGTAAAACTTATGTGATAACACCTAGATGGTAACGAAACTCAGAACAATGTAATTCGTTTAAATTAATGTGGTGGTGTTTTCTTTATAAGCAATGCTGTTGATATCAGATGTGTCTGTTGCATCCCGTGTACGTTTCCGCTGCGGTTACGGGGTGTTACAATTAAGAAAAGCACTTTTGACATCCATTTGATAGACTTTTATGTTCTTGTAAGCTGCATAGGCCAGAAAGATTCTTTTGGACTCCATTCTTGCAACCGAAGCATATACTTCAGTGTAGTCAATACCCTCTTGCTGATGAAAACCTTGAACTACTAACCGTGCCTTGTTTCTCACGATCACCCCACGATCGTATTTCTTACACTTATATACCCACTTAGTCGGAATTGCCTTCTCGACTCTAGCAGGTTTGTCGATAAGATCCCAAACACCCAAACGTGCAAATTGCTGTAATTCTTCTTGCATGGTTTCTACCCAAGAAGGATATTGAAGTGCCATACGAGGAGTCGTTGGCTCAACTTGGGACAGAAAGCTAGTGAATTTAGCAAGATTTATAATTCCAGACAAATGTAAATCCGCATAAGAACACAATACATTATTTTCACTTGACGAAGCAACTTGATGACGTGTTTGAACTCCCACATCAAGTTCACCAATAATGTTTTCTTTAGGATGATAATTATGAATCCTAAGAGTGGGATTCTCAGGAACAGTAACATTTTCAAATAAATTAGTGTAATGTTCTCCCAGCTCGTGATATGAATCATCACTATCAAGTTCAATAACTTGATCAACAACTGGAGTATCATCAGAAGAAGTAGATGCATTATCAAAGAGAACCGGTGAATCATTACCAGGATCTTCAGTTGGAGCTCGATTGGAACTTCAACATCATTAGAACTTGAAAATCTTGGAATTACCAGTTGTTCCTCAAAGTAAGCACGAACTAAGTCTTCATTTGGTTGATCAGTTGTTGGAGTAAATGAATTAAATAAGCCATCATAGTCAAAAATCCAGTTGGGACCTTTCCCTTGAGGAGGTGTGGTGTACTTTTGACAGTCCACATGATAGCATTCCTCAACACAACCAGACGTGAAGTTAAATACTCATTTCTTAGGAGAAGCATACCTTAAGAAATACCCTTCAATGACTTTTTCATCAAACTTACCCACATCCTTCTTCAACATCGTACATGGACACCCAAACGGTTCCAAGTACTTTAAGCTAGGCTTACGATTATTCAACAACTCATAACTTGTCTTCTTGAGTCTCTTAACAGTTAGAACCCGATTGAGTGTATAACATGCAGTATTCACTGCCTCATTCCAAAATTGGACAGAAGCTTTGAATCAGTAAGCATAGTTCTAGCAACTTCAATCAACGTTCTGTTCTTTCGCTCAGCAACACCGTTTTGTTGTGGTACGTATGGAACATTGTATTCTCGATGAATTTCCTTTTGTAAACAAAAGAAATCCAATACAGTATTTTTAAATTCAGTACCATTGTCACTTCGAATTCTCCTCACTTTTTGCTTGTATAGTGATTCGATCATAGTGATTAAATTTTGAATAAGAACCGGTGTTTGATCTTTCGAACTCATAAATAAGACCCATGAGTATCTTGAATAATCATCGGTAAACTAGCACGATTCACTGGTCCAAAAAGATCCATATGAAGTCGCTCAAGAGGAGTATCAATGGAATTCAATAACTTAGAAAGATGCGACTTTTTCTTCTGTTTGCGCTTTTTTCAAGCAATACAGTGGTTGGATAGCTTAAATTTCTTCAAAGACACACCTTCAACTAGGTCATTTGCCATTAGATAGTTCATCTTACGAACATGAATGTGACCCATTCTACGATGCCATAGAATAGAGTCTTTCTCGGTTGCTTTCGAGACAAAACATGTTTCGATAGATGTTGATATTTTAGAGCTCATATTTAAGACATGAATATCATTCGATCGAGGTGATCGCATGATAACCATGCCCTCGGGAATCGCATATCCCAGTTTCAGAGATTTGCGACACACTAAATAAATTATGGTCTACCTTGTCACAATAATTGACTTTTTCAAAAGTAATATGCCCATTCGAAACATCACCTTCTTGTGTGATCATACCCCCAGAATTCTCAGCAAACACCACATAACCCCCTTGAATATTTCTCACATTTGTTAAGAGCTCGAGATTTCCATTAATATGACGAGAAAATCCGTTGTCCATAATCCAGTTTTCACCAGAAATGGTCTTGGATGTACCCTACACATAAAAGAAAATGATTAGTTCAAAAAGGCAGCCCAGGCCTTAGTCTTGGGCACCTTTTGGTTTTCTTGAGAAACATTAAACTTAGCCGAATTCAACTGTTGTTCAGCAATTTGAGAATAAGTTACAGGCTTCTTAGACTTTCGTCTTAGATAAGCAGCTTGAACTACATTTGAGTTCACATTTTTGCATAACGGTTCAGTTGGAACAAACTTTGGTTTAACGTGACCGTAAGTTTCATTCACATGAATGACCTTTCGAGGATTTACCTTTGAGAACATGATGTGAGTATCATCATCATACGACACAGGTCGTTTCAGAATCTCTTTTATCAAATGAACTGGTTTTGATTGATCTTTAACAAATGGATGAAGATTTTGAGAACTCTTTTGTCCACAATTTCTCACAACATGACCTTGTTGACCGCAAAGGAAACAGCTTCGCATGTCCACATGGTTGTGTTGAGATTTAGTAGTAACATATGACATAGAAGGATGATGACTCACGTTATTGGTAAAACTCTTAGCTAAATCATCAGATGACCCCGATTTCTTTCTCAAATAAAAATCTAGGTTAGAACAGTTTGAAAAGCTTTGCAAAGTATCTGTTCCAGTCGATTTTACAAACTGAACTTTCGTAGCATGTTTTAAAACTTGCTTAGCTTTAGTCAAGGGATCAGATGAAACTAATGTTTTGGCTTGAGCATACTGACGTTCAAGATCTTGAATCTTGGAAGTTTCTTTGTGAAAAACACTTTCAATCAGTTCCGGTTTAATGATACTAATTGGAATGTCTTTTCAGTGAACATCGTGTCTATGCCTTTTAATTTAAACACACGACCAATTGATGGCTTGGAAAATTTTGGATTGATGAAACGCAACAAATCCTCTTCAGAAATTTTGGGCTTTCTGGTTTCGTAGCTTTCACTGGTCTGACCTTAACATTATTTTCTTGTTTCACCTGAGTTGTGTGCGAACCATACACAGCCTCCTCAAATTCATGAGGTTCACAAAGTATGTGATTAGAACTTGGAATGTTTTTGTTCTTTTGTATATTTTCAGATTCGAACACATCCTTAAAGATGACTTTATCAACATTTTCAACAAAGACTTTGTTGCTTTGAACATGAGGTTTCTGAGTTGTAGTTTGGGCTTTAACAGTTTCAGGTTTAATGTTTTACTTTTTCTAAAATCACGGGTTCTTTAAAAATCACATCCTCTTCTTTTCTAGCAAAAGGATTTGGTTTGTAGTCTATCTGAAAAGGTGGTGGAATTTCAACAAAACATATTCCTTTCTTTGAATCTTTTTGCTTACCAGATACTTCAATTATTTCGTTTAGCAAAAAGGAAGAATTTCTGAAGTTTCCCAATCTGTTCTTTAACTCATAAATCTTATTTTCAAGCTCGGTTATCTTTGATCTATGTTTCAAAATTTCTTGAAACTTTTGATCATTGATAGTCATTTTAACCGATAACTCAGCCTTAATATCATGATTACTTATAGTTAAGGCCTCAATTTTCTCTCTTGAATTCATTTGAGAGGTTAAGGATTGCATATAAGTGTCCTTTAAAGAAACAATCTCTTTTAGTAAATTATCATTTTGAAGTTTTAAGAAATCTATCTTAGGCTTGTTGATTTCACCATTGGCACATGAAACATTAACAGATAAATTAGAAGTCGAAGTACTGACCTCATTTTGCTTAGCCATGTAAGCAGATGTGGTTGAATCACTGATTTTAGCCATACATGCGAAAGTGGTTGGAGGCTTTTCACTTGAATCATCTGAATCAGATTCAGTATCAGCATCAGAAGATAGCTCACTCCCACTTGCATTTGATCCAAACATCACCAAATTAGCTTGATTGTTATGGCACAGCAATCGTTGTGACCAGTCATCTCCATCATAGTTAGACAACATTGCTTGGGATCCAGAAGATGACGGTTTAGTTCCAGAAGACTTTCCCGCATCACTTCAACTTTTACCAGATGTATTCTGATCTTGCTTTCTGGGACTAGTGTACTCTTTCTTTGGCTTATCACATTCTTTAGTAAAATGCCCAAACTCTTGACACTGTAGCACTTGACCTTTAATTTATCAAATCCCAGTTTCTTATTAAAAGATGGAAGATCTTTACCCGTTCTCTTCATAAACTTTTTCACTTTCCTGACTATCATAGTCATATTCCACTTCAAATCCATCAGTTCCAAATCATCAGGATCAATATGATCATAGTCTTCATAAGTCAAATCGCTCGTTGCAATTTTACTACTAACAAGATTTTCATATGAAGTCATGAAGGCAGAGAAAAAAAGAAAAATTTTGTTCGGCCTCCTTCATGTTTACATCCGGTTGTGATGAGAATTTATTTGAAGGTGATGAATTTCCAGATCCTCCAGATGAACCAGAAATACCAGATGATCCAGTATTTCCAGCTATGTAGAAACAAGCACGTGGATCACTATAGATAGTTGTTGCATTATCACTTGCATTTTGTGTTAGAAATGCAGTGATAGGAGAAATGGTTGAACTTAATGGCATACTTTAACCATAAAATGCAGGATCTTGACTATCTTTTGTAGACTTTTGACATTTAAGATCGTATTCTCGTGCCTCGATCTTTTGCATAAATTCTAATGCAGTCAAATCTTCATTGTTGAAATAATTATTCTCTTTCAGAACCATCAAGAAAGTCGAGTAAGAACTCGGTAATGCACTTTTAATGGTGTCAATCTTATCAATCTCAGAAGTTTCCAACCTCATCTTATCCACCTTAGCTATCAAATGATTAAATCTTGTTGTCATCTTTTCAACAGTCTCACCCTTAAGTAGGTTAAAGTTTCTAAATTGAAACTTGAGCATAACCTTTTTGTTTTCAGCAGTGTTACCCATACTCCTCATATGAATGTGTTGGAATAAGGAGGCACAAATTTTTATACTACCAACTTGATGAAAGATGTTTTCGGGTAAAGCCATAGTGAGAGTTGAATAAGCTTTCGTTTCAATTTCCAAGGCTTTCTTCTCTTCAACCGAATATTGCGATATAGCTTTAGGTGTGACACTAATGGTCTCATCTCCAATCATTGGAACGGTATAAACCTCATCCAAGCAATATGAACAATCAGGATGAACTGACCCTAGATGAGCACGGAAACGGGGTTCCCATTTAGCAAAATATTTAAGTTTCATTAAACGTGGACACTTTGAATGTGAATCCATCTCGGTGTCCAGTTGTAACATTTTTTGCATAAGCGTATTTTGAGAAGCTAATGCATATATCCCAGCCATGTTTGCTAAATGACAATTTTCTCAAACTCCAAGGGTTTAAAACGAAAATTATATTAACGAACTGTGAACAATGTAATTAACGAACTGTGAACAGTGGTTAACGAATCACAAGTTAACGAATTGAAAATTGTCCAGGTAACGAATTAGAAATGGTTTTGATGAATCTGAAACAGTAACTTTGACGAATCTGGAATAATCTCACACGAAATAGATTATAACGAATTGGTCCACGAATTAAGTAATGAATCAGATGGTTTCCTTTAACGTATCACTAAGTGTAATCTCAGCGACTTAAGTAGCGAATTAGATACAGTTGATAACGAATCAACTTATAGCGAATCAGGTTGTTACAACGGTTGTAACAAACTTCTAACAACAATTGCCACGTGGCAAAAGTTGTTGGGATTAAAGTTAACGAACTGAGACACGTGTCACATGAATTGATTGACACGAATTAGAATGTGTAACGAATTGGTTCACGAATTAGCCAATAACCATAACGAACCATCATAAGACATAAACGAATTACCCATAAATGTTAGCTAATTAGCTTGAATCTCAAATCTTCAAACACACATTTCCAGATTTCTAGAAAGGTATGAACAATCAACCAGGTATTAAATTCGTAATACTCAATCGATACATAACCAAATCGTCCAATTAAACTATCAATACACTCGGAAATACAACGCGAATCCAATTTGCACCATCTCGTAAATCAAATTACCATATATCACAACCAATATGACCAAAACGATTACCTTGTTTTCAGCCAAATCCAAATCCAAACCAATTCAATCCAAAACCAATCCAAAATTCAATTCCTTCCAATCAAACCTTACCAATACATTAACAATCTCAAATCCAATCCAATCAATCCATATCCAAGTCCGAATCAACTCAATTCAATCCAAACTCAAATCGGATATAAACTTATATAAAAAAAATACCAATTAACAGTCCTTTAATCACAAATTACACTCAAATCAAGAGCAATCGAACACCGAAAGCTCTGATACCACTTGTTTGAACCTAAATTAACAAATCTAAGATCTAGTAATTATAAACCGGATCTAGTTCATGATGCTCTTAAACGATTATGTATAATTATTATTATTATTATATATTAGTTAGTATTAGATATGTGTATGTATAATATGTTAATGAAGCTTGAGAGGAACGAGTTGGGGAGAGGTTCGATAATCTAAACTCAAAAACTTAAATTAACAGTGGAATAACACCACTATCTATAGAAGATGGATCTAGTTCGTTACACATTCCGTAACAAACTAGCCTCCACTTCGTTACATTATAATAAATGAAACATAGATAACGAATCACCCCCTGATTCGTTAAACATCCTTAACGAATCAGGAGGAAACATAACTTAAGTCTAGTTCGTTAAACATCCTCAACGAACTAGATGATACCTTAACGAATTACATTAATTGTCTTTAATACTTTATTACATAAATAAAGTGACAAATACATTAATTATAAATACAAAGACTCGAGACGCAAAACCATGTAATAACACACTGATAAAAGCTTTTGTTCCAATCAGGTCATTGAACTTTCATTTTTGTTCCAATCCTAGTTATTTTACCTGGATAACAGGTAATCTAATTTTTTTTTTTAATTTTTCAACGTTTTTACTTACCATAATAACTTTTAAAGGTTGCGAATATTAGAAAAAATACGAAATATAATTTTAAAAATCCCAAAATTTGCAAAAAAAAGTTCATAAAATTGTAATAAATTGCAAAAGTTGAAAAAAAAATGTTCAAAACGGTCGGAACGGGTTATGGTCAACAAGTTCAGGTTAGAGCGGGTCAAGGTCGGAACAGGTCAAAACGGGTTTCGGGTCAGTTTTTTTTTTGGACCAACGAATCAGAGCGTTTTCAACACGTTACAGCTCGTTTTAACAGCAAAAGCTCGCTTAAGCGGTTTTTTCAGCTCGTTTCAGCACCTAACAGCTCGTTTAAACGATTTTTCAGTTCGTTTCAGCACATAGCAGCTCGTTTAAGCAATTTTTCAGTTCGTTTCAGCACCTAAAAGCTCATTTAAGCGATTATTCAGTTCGTTTCAGCACCTAACAACTTGTTTAAGCGGTTTTTTCAGTTCGTTTCAGCACATAACAACTTGTTTAAGCGGTTTTTCAGTTTGTTTCAGCACATAACAGCTTGTTTAAGCGATTTTTCAGTTCATTTCAGCACCTAATAGCTCGTTTACGCAATTTTTCAATTCATTTTAGCACATAGCATCGAGTTTAAGCGTTTTTTCAGTTCGTTTCAGCACTTAACAACTTGTTTCAGCAAGTTTTGACCAAAATGGGTTGTTTTGGTTCGGATCGGAACGGGTTAGGGTCAACAGGTTCGGGTCAGAATGGGTCCGGGTCGGAATGGGTCCAAGTCGGAAAGGTCAAAACGGGTTTAAGGTCGGTTCGAATGCATATGGAAGAGTTGAAAACCAGTAGCAAAGGTGTGTGATCATCTTATGGAAAGAAATCCGAACATGTTGACCCTAACCTGAAACCCGTTTGACATTTCCGACCCTAACCCAAAACAACCCATTTTTTGTCAAAACGTGTTAAAACAAGTTGTTAAGTGTTGAAACGAACTGAAAAATCGCTTAAACAAGCTGTTAGGTGCTGAAAAGAATTAAAAAAATCGCTTCAACGAGCTGTTAGGTGCTGAAACGAACTGAAAAATCGCTTAAATGAGCTGTTAGGTGATGAAACGAACTGTAAAATTGCTTAAACGGGCTGCTAGGTGCTGAAACGAACTGAAAAATCGCTTTAAACGAGCTGCTAGGTGCTGAAACTAACTGAAAAATCGCTTAAACGAGCTGTTAAGTGCTGAAACTAACTGAAAAATCGCTTAAACGAGCTGTTAGGTGCTGAAACGAATTGAAAAGTCGCTTAAACGAGCTGTTAAGTGCTGAAACGTACTGAAAAAATCGCTTAAATGAGTTTTTGTTTTTATAACGTGTTGAAAACGCGTTGATTCGTTGGTCAAAAAAATTGACTTGAAACCCGTTTTGACCCGTTCAAACCTTGACCCGAACTTTTTTTGCAAATTTTCGGAATTTTAAAAATATATTTCGCATTTTTTTCTAATTTTCGCAACCTTTTAAAATTATTATGCAAAGTAAAAATATTGAAAAATTAAAAAACACCTAGATTACCTGTTATCTAGGTAAAATATCTAAGATTAGAACAAAATAAAAGTTCAATGACATGATTGGAACAAATTTTTTTATCAGTGACCTGATTAGAACAACTTTTAAAGTTGGTTACTATTTTTTGAAGTAGTCCCAAAAAAATCCCCTAAAAATATAAAAAATAATTAAAAATAATATAGAAATAAAAAAACCAAAATATAAAAAAAGTAAAAAAAAAAACTAAAATGTTTATCTAGCATCACCGGTAAAAAAAACCCTTTAAGAAAATCTATCATCCCTGTTCCAAAAATTAAAAAAAAAAACTAAAATATAGTTTAGCCTTCGGGTTTAGTTTAGCTTTTAGCGTGTGTAGGTTTTTTTTATCTTGCCGGGGGGGGGGGGGTCCATTTCATTAATATTTTATACGTAAAACAACAAATATAATTAACATTTTACATATAAAACAACAGTTCATTAATATTTTATATTATTTTTGTAGTAAAAAAAACCCTAAAAAATAAAAAAAAATAATTAAAATAATATAGAAATAAATAAAACGAAAATATAGAAAAAGTAAGAAAAACCAAAATGTTTATCTAGCATCCCCGATCCAAACAAAAAACCCTTCAAAAAAATTGAAAATTTAATTAGAAAAACAAAAATATTAAAAAAAACCAAAACAAAAAAAACATCTAGCATCCCTGTTCCAAAAATAAAAAAAACTCAAACTTAGTTTAGTTTTCGGGCTTAGTTTAACTTTTAGTGAGTGGGTTCATTAGTATTTTACACGTAATACAACAAATCTCATAAACATTTTACATGTAAAACAACAGTTTATAAAGTGTCACACCCAGCCAAAGCAGAATCGCGGGCACTCGACGTTAATGGATAATCACAACTATTGATTAAGGTGGTGATACTACATGCGATGCGATGCTTGTATATGCCCACGAATTTCTTCCTGATTTTAATAACCTGAAAAACATACTTAAAGTCAACAGAATGTTGGTGAGTTCACAGGTTTTAAATGTATGCTTAAACTCATTGATTTGAAAATGTTTTGTTTGAATGTTTAAAATGCATAAGACAAGTAATGAGTTGGAAAATATATACTCTAATGATTAAAACATTTATCTAAACCTTATGTTTTCATGTTCAAAAACGTACTTTAAACCTTATTCATGTTTTCATAAATAAAATGCAGTTTAAAACTTATTTATGTCTTTATGATTAAAGTGCACATTAAAAACTTATATATGAAGTTGAAAACTTCGTTTGTTACGAATGCGTTTTCCAGATGAAAACATTATCAAAAGGTTTACGTTTTGTGAATTTAAAAGCCCTTTTAGATGTATAAGTGAATGCATGCATTGCAATAAGATATATACGATAACCTAAACAAGATCGATAATCCTCTGTAAACTAGCTAAGAATACAAATTAATATATGAGAATGAGCCTATAATCAAGCCTAAATCTTGTTGTTTTATTGCCCGATACCATCCCATGGTGACTGTATTAGATTATATGCACCCATTAACATGTCGGTTAGAGCGACTAACCATGAGCGGGGGATCAATCTCGATAGTACTACCCACATATTCCTCGGCTAAACCTTAGTTAATGATTATATAATGTATTGATCCGAAGATCTTAAGGGCCTCGTGTAACTCATGCTTACATAAAGATTTTATGTCTTGCTTACTAATTATCGTATTAAATAAGTTTATGCAAAATATCAAATAAGTTTATGCAATGTTACGAAATAAGTGTTAAAAAAAATACATGTTCCTCTTTCAATTTTATAATACAACTCATGTTATTTTTCTAACTTGGTTGTTTCTTTGTTTTGTTACATATTGGATACGATAGACTCATTACAATTTTGTGCTATCATTTGAGTATGATATATGGGCTTCTGCTTTAAGTCTTTGGCTTCCAAACTGGATACGCACCTTCTCAAAATAGCTCTCTGGCTCCAGGCTGTCATCCCAAGAGTTTGGTATGGTGATTTTGGTTAATTGTTTGATTCATCCTTGCCTTATTTGGTGACCTATTTCTTGGCTATATGTACTGTGATTGTGGCTATTGGAATCATCGCTCAATCACACAATTACATATCTCTTATAATTATCTAGGGTTTTCAACCCCATCTGTTCTTCTCAATTTCTGATTTCAAGTATTTTTCTTGTGTTAGTTGTTTGAGAATTTTCTTGTAAAACTTCTAATTAAGATTGAATAAATTGAGATACCACTTTGTGACATGGTATCCGAGTCGAAAGGCTTTGATTAATTGTCATGGTTTTTTAATCTTCTGCTGTCAATTATTTTTTATCTTTTTCAAAAATCTCAATTACAAGAAACAATTCCTCACGAAAGTAAGTTTCTCTGTTTTTATGCAATTTGTTTGAGAGAAAAAATACCTGATAAGCTGTTTTTGGTGTTCAAAATCATCATTTTGAATTATCTATCTATCTGTTTACTTTATTTCTTATTTAAAAGAAAAGGAAAAGTAATATATTAAATAAAACAAAAGAATTTATTTCTGGACGTCATCTGTTCTTTTTTTTTTTGCTTCCTTTCAAGAATTAAGAATTATATTTATTTAGGTGGCTCTTGATTTTTGTTCAAGTTTGTGGGAAAAGTCATTGTGTTATCAAAAGGAAGTTATTGATCGTGTATATTGAAGTCAACAAAAAAGTCCAGGCCATCTTCTTGATTAGTATCAAAGACAAACAATTATAATTTGGCTGGAACACCCTAACTTTGGCATCTCTCGGTTAGATCGTTCTATATTGCTTTATTATATATTTGTTTTTTTTATATATAGGTTTTTTTGTTGACATCTAGGAGAGACACCTCTCAGTTCTTTATGTGCATTTATATTGTTGCATCTTTTATGTGCTTTCCTTTGTTGCTTTTTTTAAAGTCTCCTATTTGATTGTTTTTTGTGTGATCCATTATGTCTACATCTAGTAACGATGCTAATTCTGAAACTCTAATCAGTAAATTAGACACTAGTAATCCTTTATATCTTCATGCTAGTGATTCAAGTTGTTTAACGATTGTTAGTATCAAATTAAAAGGCACCGAAAACTACAGTGTTTGGGAAAATTCTTTTCAAATAGCTTTACAAGAAAAAAATAAAATTGGTTTTTTAAATGGCTCTTTAAAAAAACCCACTAACAACGAAGTTTTAGCCTCTTAATAGGATAGGTGTAATTCAGTTGTTCTTACTTGGATTTTAAATTCTATTTGTGAAGAATTATATGTGGGTCAAGTCTATTCTAAATTTGGCTATGAGGTATGGAATGATTTAAAAGAAACCTATGACAAAGTGGACGGATCCGTTGTGTTTGGTTTATATCAAAATATTAGTTCTATAACCTCAAAATGGGAACTCAGTGTCTGAGTATTATCATAAACTAAATACAATGTGGAAACAGTTTGACGCTATGGTGCAACTTCCATCGTCTACTTGTAATGCCTCAAAAGAATTTAATGATTTTTCTCAACTAATAAAACTAATGCAGTTTTAAATGGGTCTTGATGATGTGTACCAACCGGTCAGAACTTGTCTTTTAACTCGTGATCCTCTTCCTTCAATTAAAACTGCTTTTGCAATTGTTTCAAGAGAGGAATCACACAGAAGTGGAAACTCTTCTTCTAAAGGCGTAAACGTTGGTTTTGTGTCTAAATTTAATCAAGTTCATGAAAACAAAAAAAGGTTTAACAAGGGACCAAATCTGAATCTTAAATGCACCCATTGTCACAAACTGGGCCACGTTGTAGATAGGTGTTATGAACTTGTCGGGTATCCTCAAGGGTATAAAACAAAAGTTAGGCAGGAAATTATCATGTTAATAATTCGATGGAATATAAATCCTTACCTTACATGTCTTCTAGTTCATCCTCCACGTCCACCTGGTCTCACCGCTGATCAGATAACTCAACTTTTAAGTCTACTAAAAGATAAGAACAACGAAGGACCACAAAATACAAACTTTGGAGGTAACTCTATCGGTGTTTTCTCTTCAAATGCTTTCAGTAAATATATCTTTGCGTTTGCTAATTGTCCGTCCAATATGACCTCTGGGTGGGTTGTTGATTCTGGGGCAAATCAACATATGGTTATGTCAGAAGAAGGGCTAATAGATCTAGTTGGCGTATTCGACTTTAATATTTCTGTTAAACACCCAAAAAGTAACTAAAATTGGTCGGTTGAAATAAACCGAGGGGGTCATTTTATCTGATGTTTTTGTTATCCCAGAATATAATGTGAATTTGATATCTGTATATCGACTTACTAGTGAAAATAAATTGCGTGTTTCATTTGACGAACATACTTGTTATCTTCAGGATTTGCGCACAAAGAAAGTCCTGGTGAGTGGTAGTCAAATTGATGGTTTATATTTTTGTGGTGATGTGTCTAAACCTATTAAGGTGTGCTTTAATAGTTATGATTTTTTAAACCTATGGCACTCTAGGCTATGACACCCTTCTAATCAAGTGTTAAAGGTTTTTAAAGATGACCTAAAAATCAAAAACTTAAATGAAATACTTCCATGTGATGTCTGTCATAAGGCCAAACAACACAGAGAACCATTTCAACTAAGTGACCACAAGTCATCTTATGTTGGTGAACTTGTTCACCTAGATGTTCGAAGTCCAAATAAAATTAAAAGTTATGACGGATATAGATTTTTCCTAACTGTTGTGGATGCTTTTTCAAGGTGTGTGTGGATTTACCTTCTAAAACACAAAGATGAGGTTTTTTACCATGTTCAAAGCTTTTTCAATCTTGTAAAAAACCAATTTAATAGGTCTATCAAGATTTTTAGATGTGATAAAGGCTCTGAATTTGTTAACAATCATATGTCTGATTTCATAAGAAATAATGGTATTATTCATCAAACTACATGCACATACACTCCACAACAGAACGAAATATTTGAAAGAAAACATAGGCATCTTTTAAGCATCGCAAGAACTCTCTTATTTTTAAGGGGACATCCCTCTTAACTTTTGGTCTGAATGTCTGCTTACTGCTGCTTACTTGATTAACAAGGCTCCCTCTTCCATTCTTCAAGAGAAATCATGTTTGGTTTTCAACCCTCTCTTAATCACCTTAGAACGTTTGGTTGCCTTTGTTTTAGTACTATTTTGAATAACTGTGATAAGTTTGGAAAAGATGCTGAAAAATGTGTTTTTTAAGGATATTCTCCCTTTAAAAAAAGGATACAAGCACTGGAGTCTTGATCAAAAGAAAATAATTTTTTTTCCAAGGATGTAAAATTCTATGAAACTATATTCTCTTTCAAAGATAATAAACTTTTAAACGAGAACTCTACAAATTGTAATCCTTTTCTAAATTCCTTAAACTTTTTTGACTTATTTGAACCTAGTCAACCAAACGATTTTGAGAGTGAAACACCCGATGATCAGGAGAGGTGTCATAGTGAGGTAGTTGGTATTGATCAACCTACTGCCCGGCTTCAAAACCTTGATGGCGAGGCTGTTCCACAGCAGCTTCAAGGGTTGGCTGAAGGTGTGAGTGAGGCTGGAAGTACTAGTACTATCAATGACAACACACACCCTCCTGAGGGATCTAATATTCCGAGTGTTCCCGTTAGAAGGTCTACTCCGAGTTCTTCTATACCAAAAAACACTACATGATTTTATTATAGAAGGAAAGGTAAAATATGGAATGGAAAAATTGGTAAATTACTCAAACTTGTCCTTTGAAAATCAATGTTTTGCCTCATGCCTAAACAAATATGTTGAACCATGGAATTTTTTTAAGCCAAAAATGATACCAACTGGGTGAATGCCATGAATGAAGAGATGGAGGCCTTAAATAGAAATAATACTTGGACGCTTGTTGACCTTCCTAGAGGTAGAAAACCAATAGGCTGTGTAAATGGATCTATAAAATCAAATATAAATCAACAGGTGAGATTGAAAGATTTAAGGCTAGACTTGTTGCTAAAGGTTATAGTCAAAAGGAAGGAGTAGATTTTGATGAAACCTTCTCCCCTGTTGTTAAAATGGTTTTTGGTCGGTGTGTGATCAGTCTTGCTGTTGAAAGAGACTGGCCCCTCTTTCAACTTGATATTAACAATGCTTTTTTTATATGGAGATATAAATGAGGAAGTCTACATGCGTTTGCCAGAAGGTTGTTTTTCTCCACATGAAACTAAGGTTTGTAAATTAAACAAGTCTATATAAGGCTTAAAACTAGCCCTCGCTAATGTGGAATGAGAAATTGGTTGACACTTTAACTGAGCGGGGCTTTGTCCAGAGCATGTGTGAGTACTCCCTCTTTGTTAAAAGTGTTAACTCTTCTCATGTTATTTTACTTGTGTATGTCGATGATATTGTTATAACAGATAATGACCTAAATGAAATAAACAGTTTAACAAATGTTAAACTCGACATTTTTAATCAAAGATTTGGGCTTGATAAAATATTGTCTTGGAATTGAAGTAATAATGTCCGAAAAGGGTATATGTCTCAACGAATATATTGTATCAATCTTCTTTCTGAATTTGGGCTCACTACAGGCAAGCCCGTAAACACCACTATTGAACAACACCATGTTGTTATGAATTTTTGCAAACAAGATGAAACTCTTCTAACTAACATCATTGGTTTTCAAAAATTGGTCGGGAAACTTATTTATTTGTCTCACACACAACCAGACATTTCTTATGTTGTTTAATTTCTAAGCCAATTTATGCGCAAACCTACAAACTCTCATTTATATGTTGCTCTTCGTTTAATTTGGTACTTAAAAAAGGCCCCAGGAAAAAGGCATATTACTTAGCAAAGGCTCTGGTCTAAATATACGAGCTTATGATGATTCTGACTGGGCTAAATGTCTTAAGACTCGTCAGTCTGTCACTGGATATTGCATTTTTCTAGGTAAATCTTTTATGTCTTGGAGAAGCAAAAAACAAGGAACCGTGTTAAGATCTTCCGCTGAAGCCGAGTATAGATCAATGTGTGCTGCAACTGGTGAAATTATTTGGCTAATAAATATTTGAAGGAAATGCATGTTCCAATAAGCCTTCCAATTGACCTATTTTGCGATAATAATGCTTATATTTCCATTGCTGCAAACGCCGTATTTCATGAACGGACAAAACACTTTGAGATAGACTTGTTTACTCTTCGAGAAAAAATTGTTGTTGGACTTATCAAGACCAGATCTATTGATTCGCATAACCAACTGGCCGATGTATTCACCAAAGTTTTGTTGGCTAAACAACATGTTTTTTTAACCAATGAACTTATGATGTATGATATGTTTGGATTATCAAATTGAGAGGGGGTGTTAAAAAAATATACATGTTCCTCTTTCAATTTTATAATCCAACTCATGTTATTTTTCTCACATGGTTATTTCTTTGTTTTGTTACATATTGGATACGTTGGACTCATTACAATTTTGGGCTATCATTGGAGTATGATATATGGGCATCTGCTTTAAGTCTTTGGCTTCCTAACTGGATATGCTCCTTCTCAAAATAGCTCTCTGGCTCCAAGCTGTCATCCCAAGAGTTTGGTATGGTGATTTTGGTTAATTGATTTGATTCATCATTGTCTTAATTGGTGACCTATTTCTTGGCTATATGTAATGTGATTGTGGCTATTGGAATCATCACTCGATCACACAATTACCTATCTCTTATAATTATCTAGGGTTTTCAACCCCATATGTTCTTCTCAATTTCTGATTTAAAGTATTTTCTTGTGTTAGTTGTTTGAGAATTTTCTTGTAAAACTTCTTTTTAAGATTGAATGAATTGAGATACCACTTTGTGACAATAAGTTTATGCAAGGTTATCAAAATAGTTAAGTTTAGTATGTTTCTCTCCCTAATTTGAAAAGCAATAAAAGAGAAAAGGGGTCGTGAAACTCACCTTGGTGTTGATGAGTGATCCGTAAAAACTTTTGTTTGTATTCGTCCTATGTGCGCTTATAAGTGGAAAAGGTCTAGGAAGAAGCTAAAAGAAAGAAGATCTTGAGCACTCCAATCCAACTTCTAGCACTTGAACGAACCTCCTAGCACTTTGTTACCCGTCTTGAGCTTAGTTACACCTTCTTGAAGTTCTCATTGACACTTTCACTTGGATCCTTGGAGATATTTGAGCATAATGTGGCTTAGATGAAACAAAAATGGCAAGGGTTCAGGTTTGAGGCACGTTTAAGGTAGCAAACGGGATTCATTACCTCTTAAATTTTGATATGTGTTACTTCCATGAAAAGCTAGATAATAGGAAATAGAATCAGAAAATTTGGAGTTCGTTTGATACCCCAAATTGAGGTATTAGAACAGCAGCTCGGAAATCTGTGCAGCTCAGAAACGAAGCCAAATTAAAGGTCGAATTGTTAGCCAAATGAAGTGAAACCAGTTGAAGATTTTAAGGGTGAAGTAGGAGCTTTATTTCCAAGTGGAAAATCGTTATTTGAAGGTGTAGAGGTTGAGATATGATCATACGAAGTGGTCTGATTTGTTTGGACAGAAGCTGAATATGATTTGTTTGCTTGCACCAAATTTAAGTGAGCAATGTGGGCTGAATGATTTCGGTTTATGAGGATTGTTGGGATATTTATGCATGTTAAACGGATGAATAAGAGCTGAATATAAGAGGATGGTGATCCATGTGATGTGGTTATGATCCAAGGGCTAGAATTGTTTTTGTTTAGTGCCAGGAAGTGTTAGTGTGAGATTTTGCTCAACCAAGTCCTCCTATAAATACTAAGAGCATTCTCATTCCATTCTCCATCTTCATCTCTATAATTATACTAAAAAACACTATCTTTTCTTTTCCACTTTCAATTAAATAATACTTTTTTATACTTTTATCATTACATTTTATATCTCCTTCACTCACAACCACTTTCAAAAACATTAAAAATTATGGAGGTGAACAGTGTGTTTCTCCAAATTTAACGATGAACAGTAACATTTTCTCTCCCCTTCTCTCACAACCACTTTTAACCATCTCTAAAAAATGAAGACTCCTCTCACAAAATATGGAGAATGGAATGGGAATGCTCTAATATTTTATAATACTAATAATAACTCCATATGTTAGTATGGTGTATGTGTGTGTCGTGAGTTAGAAAGGAGGGGGGAGTAAAAACATAGGAATAGTTTGGGTGGCATTTGAAAAAGCTTTCATATATTAAGCTTGTTTTGATTCCACTTTGGTGCTACAACTATATAGAGAGATGGTCTTTTTGCCTTTAAGTGAGTGTATCCAACTTTCCTACTTTATTCACCATTTGATGTAAATGTGGGTGTGTGTGTTGTTTTGTGTCATGTGAATTGGTCAGAGGGTTTTCACGGTGGAATTTACATGGTGTGATTGAGGACTTGAGATGGTTTTCAAAGTTCTTTCAATTCTTTATTAAAGCTCCTTGATATAATTCAAATGAGCTGTCTTTTTTTATCAATGAAAGTTATTGTCATTTGCTTTATTATCATTAAAAGAAATTTTGAAAATTTGAAGCTTGTACATGCGCACATGCATGCCATTATGCATCACATGAAAGATAACCCATTTTTGTATGAAGGTGAGTTGAAGGTAATTTTAAATTATGATAAGGGTGTTAAACCTAAAAGTTAAATTTACCCTCTTAGTCATACTATATGTTCGTTTAGGTGAGTTTGTTTACCATAATATAAAGTATTGTTACGCTTTGGACATGGTTGAGAGTCGTTATATATAACCTATATAAATAAATAAAATTAAAATACAGTATATAGAATAATTATTTTATTATAGTATCATCAATTGTCGTGTCGAGTGTTTGAACGTGTAATGCAGTAACTCCTATAATTACCTAGGGTATGTATTATGCATGCATGGAATTTTACTAGAATGGGAATTACATCATGAGCATACATGTATTTTAAGGTGTTTATGAATAATTATCACGTTTAATCAACGTTAAGAATTGTACGGATATTGCGGGTTGTCACGTCGAGGTCTGAATTATGTTACTAGGATAGCCTTGACAAAATCGTTAAATTTATAGGGAAGAAGAGGGAATCATAGAAATCTTCCGTGTTTCATGATGGATACGAGGGTTCATGTCGATTCGAATTCTTAAGAATACATTCCAAGGAATTGTATCTGCTAAATCACATGCTAATCGGAAACTTCGAAACTACATTAATTGCATGATCCAGGTATCTCCTATTTTGCCTTTTATTACGGGTCGGACGCCAACATAGGTAGTCGCATAGAAGGAATAACGAGTACAAGCTGTAATCCTGATTAAAGGAAGTCAAAGCTACCAATTCTTGTAATGATTGGACGACCACAATGGGCAACTGAGTCCAACTTTGAATAATTATTATGCCACAACTTTAAGTTTTCCGTTTGTCGAGAATAAATAATTTAGGATGTTACTGTTAAGTTTAGTATGTTTCTCCCATTAATTTGAAAAACAATAAAAGAGAAAAGGGGCCGTGAAACTCACCTTGGTGTTGGTGAGTGATCCGTAAAAACTCTTGTTTGTATTCGTCCTATGTGCGCTTATAAGTGGAAAAGGTCTAGGAAGAAGCTAAAAGAATGAAGATCTTGAGCACTCCAATCCAACTTCTAGCACTTGAACGAAACTCCTAGCACTTTGTTACCTGTCTTGAGCTTAGTTACACCTTCTTGAAGTTCTCATTGACAATTGCACTTGGATCCTTGGAGATATTTGAGCATAATGTGGCTTAGATGGAACAAAAATGGCAAGGGTTCAGGTTTGAGGCGCGTTTAAGGTAGCAAGCGGGATTCAATACCTCTTAAATTTTGATATGTGTTACTTCCATGAAACCCTAGATAATAGGAAAAATAATCAGAAAATTTGGAGTTCGTTTGATACCCCAAATTGAGGTATTATAACAGCAGGTCGGAGATCTGCGCAGCTCGAAAACGAAGCCAAATTAACGGTCCAATTGTTGGCCAAATGAAGTGAACCAGTTGGAGATTTAAGGGTGAAGTAGGAGCTTCATTTCCAAGTGGAAAATCGTTATTTGAAGGTGTAGAGGTTGAGATATGATCGTACGAAGTGGTCTGATTTGTTTGGACAGAAGCTGAATATGATTTGTTTGCTTGCACCAAATTAAAGTGAGCAAGTGTGGGCTGAATGATTTCGGTTTAAGAGGATTGTTGGGATATTTATGCATGTTAAACGGATGAATAAGAGCTGAATATATAGAGGACGGTGATCCATGTGATGTGGTTATGATCCAAGGGCTGGAATTGTTTTTGTTTAGTGCCAGGAAGTGTTAGTGTGCGATTTTGCTCAACCAAGTCCTCCAATGAATACTAGAAAAAATTACAATTATTGTCCTTTTGAATTAGTAAATTTATGGAATAGGTCCTTTTTAAAAATGAGTTTCACTTTTTATCCTTTATATGGATTTTTGGCTCGTTTTTAGTCCTTTACACTAACGAATGTTAGGTTTTCCAGTTGGATCATCTCATGTGCTGTGCACATTAGGGCGTTTTATTCATTTTACCAGTGAAGGGCTATTTGTGCTAATAATTAAAACTGTAAGACTAAAACTAAATTTAAAGTTTAGTTTTTTAATACACTTAATTTTATTAGAAAATATATATGTTAAATAAGATAGTGGGACCCACCACTAATACACATCTTCTTGAACTTAATTGACTTAACCCTAATTTATTTCGAACAACTCCCATCGTTTTGACATTGGTGGTTGTAAAATTAAGATGCCTATGCTCATATTATCATATTCAACACAACAAACATAAAATTTCTATCGAAAACTCAAACCATATCTTTCTCTCTTGCGCCAGCCCCATCACCACCCACCATCATCAACCGCTACCTCTGCATTTCCAACCACCACCGTTACCTCATCGCTCACTGAAATCGTGGATGAAGGAAAATCGGTTTTATCTCTTACTACCATCTCCAGATCTGAAAACGAGCACCACCCCTTTTTACAGAGCACTGCATTTAATAAATTTTGCAACTATAAAATGGAGAGAAAATGAAGTCTGTTGCGGTGATATTCGGTCGCTGGAGATAGGTGGGGAAGGAGGCCTTGTTTTTTCATGGCAGCGGTGTTTGTAAGTTGTTCGGAAAATTGCACACATTAGCCGTGATTTAAAAACGATGGGTGGAGATTTGGTGATGCGAGGGTGAAAAGAAGTTAATGGTGGTGGTGAGGTCGGTTTTCCAATTTGTGTTGGCCGAGACGGTGAAGGAAAAATGGTGGGTGAAGTGAACAAGTAGGTGGGAAGTATAAGGGGCTGTTTGGGAACTGCTGAACCATTAAGTGCTAAATGATTAAGATGTCTGAATGATTAAAAGGGTCTGAGCCAGTAAGTGCTGAATGAGTAAATTGTTGTTTGTTTGAACCTCTGAATGATTGTGCAGAATTACTATTTTAACCCTTTAAACTATTTTGCAGTGAATGAAATATATATGTTTAGTCATAACTTATTAACTTCTAATACTTGTACTAAATGACTAAAACTTTCATTACAACCAACCAAAATATATCTTAAAACAAACTTTCATTATAACCAACCAATGTTAACTAGTTTTATATCCATTCGATCGATGAACGGGAGCTTTAGTGTTATAATGACAAAAGCCATCGCCGTCACCACCACCACCGATAATCATAACTAGTTTTTTACCCGGCGCAACCGTTTATTTTCTCGAAATCTTAGAACATGTAACGGTCTACAAAACCATGTCATTGCCAATGCGCCGGGTCAGGCTGTTTATTTTCTCAAAATCTTAGAACATGTAACAGTCTACAAAACCATATCATTGCGCGTTTTTAATGTTTGAAACATAAGCTCTTATACTCTTAACAACCATTTATAATTTACAAAATACCTACAAACGCATAAACGGTACAACTACTACTACATATAGAGAACACTAAATCTTAAGACCGATGTATCTAATCTCTAAGGTTTACCTATAAAAGCAGCAAACAAAACCCTTAGCGAAGACAACCTGAATTGAATGCCTGAAAAACAAAAACCAAAACAAACAAAACCAATCAACAAAATATCACTATTTGACTTTACACTCTTAATAAATAGCAAAAACTTGAAACAAATATATTGTCTCCATGCCTATTGAATACTCCTTTACCAAAAAAAAAAGGGTTTCTTTAAAATATTCATACTCTATCCATGGTAAAGTGTCCAAAAAATTTCCACCTGTAGACAGAAGTAACCTTGGATAATGATCTAATAATTTATAAAGGAAAACCAAAATTCCATTAAACTAACCTTGGATATTATTGTTAGTCTGGAGTTGAAGCACCTTGGTTAAGGTCAGCAAATCTCATCCCGGCCCGCATCGAATGCTTCAAAAACTGCTCCGCACATCTCTTCCACATACTTCTAGCTTATCCAATGTTTTGAGCCCCAATGTCCACACAATCCGTAAAGATATCCACAAATGTGTTAAACATCTATAGACAGCAATGGTGATCATCACCAAATTAACATATCAGAAAATCATCATAACATCAATACATAATATATATTTAAACAACATACACACATATACATACATATGCATACTACATACTCGTATATAAGCGAGTTCATAGTTGGCCCGTTAGATATAATAAACATTAAATGTTAGAATTTGGGCAAACCTTGTGACGCTTTTACGGAGTTCATGCCGGGCTCTCAAACACCAATATACATAGTGGGGCAGCAGAGATATAACAAGGGAAAAAATAACACTTTTGATGAAGAAAAAGGCTTCATATAACCCGTACACATGATCCTACCCGTGCAGCATTTCCAGCATCTTGCTGCCAAAGAAAAGTATCCTAAACCAACACACACCATATCATAGCAACACCAAAAAGTAATGAGCATTCTATTAGCACAAACAATAAACTAACAAACTAACCTTAATGTATATGTTTTGTACCAGATCCTAACTCAATATTCCTCTACTTAATCCAACGGTTATTTTCGGTTCAGTTTCGGCTAGTGGTCGGTTATTGCTCACCCCTAGCCCATATGATAAAACAGAAAATCAAACTCATTATGCAACCAAACCTCCTTAAATTCACATCAGAAACTACTTTAATCAAGAATTACATTTATAATAAACTAATCTATAACAAATTTCTTCAAAACTATGACAGCCCCACTAAGCCCAACCCTAAATAATCAAAATTGATTAAACTGAATAGACTGAATCAAACAATAAAAAAATGTATTAAACAGAAATCAATTATATATAGAAATCAGAAATCGATTATTGAGATGGGAAAGAATCAGTGAATCGGAAAAAAAAATTGAACCTGGTTAGGATCGATGGTGAGAGGCTGGGGTGGTCGACACTGTGTAGATGAAGAGTTGTGATGAAGGATCGGTGGTGAAGAAGGGGAAGGAAGATAGGTGAAGAGGGTGTATGATACAATCGCTGAATGGTTCAGCAAGTTTGGGAGGCTGAACGATTCAGATATGTACTGGACGATTCAGATGGCATATTTTAACAAACCAAACACGCATACCAATGAGCGATTCAGATATTAACCTCTGAATGGTTTCATTAAGAGGTAAACAAACACCCCCTAAGTTACTCTTAACATATTTTGAGTTTCAACTAGGTCCCAATATGACGTTGGTTAAGAAGACGCTTGTTGATGGCTCGTTTCATGGTTCTCCGGACGCGAGATTGTTGTATAAATTTAAAGCTTTGCGTGATGCTATCACTAGATGGGCGATCGATTGTAAAGCCAAAGAAAAGGAGGAAAGGGTTTTATTGGAGCAAGAGTTGCGTGATTTGGACCAAACCATGGAGGTCCGGGATTTGTTGGAAGAAGAGACATGGTCTTTAAGCGAAATTAAAAGACGGCTAGGCGAGTTGGATAATCATTATTACCGGGATTTGAAGCAAAAGGCTTGGTGTAATTGGGCGATTCATGGAGACGAAAATTCTCGATTTTTTCACGGTTTTATTAATAAACGTAAAGCTTCAAATTATTTTCCGGGTTTGGAAGTGAATGGGGCGTGGGAAACAAACCCGGTTCTCATTAAAAAGGAAGTTTTGCGTTTCTTTGCTGGTAAGTTTAAAGAATCTATTACACATCGGCCTCGGTTGATTGGATATGGGTTTTCGGTCTTGTCTTCGGTGGAGGCGGATTTTTTGATCAGTGATTTTTCCGTGCATGAGATCAAGAAGGCGGTTTTTGAAGGCGGTGGTGACAAAGCTCCTGGGCCAGATGGTTTTAATTTTAGGTTCATTCGGTTTTTTTGGGAGTTGTTCGAGAAGGATTTTGCGGATATTCTTGATCATTTTCATAGGGTTAAAAGTTTTTGCTCGGGGGTTGGTTCGTCTTTTATCACCTTAATTCCTAAGGTAAACAATCCGTCTTCTTTGGGGGATTTTAGACCGATAAGTCTCATTGGTTGTATTTTAAAGACTGTGTCGAAGGTGTTAGTGAATCTACTCAAAACGGTTATGAATAAGATTGTCTCAGAGCATCAGTCGGCTTTCTTATCCGGGAGATATATTCTTGATGGCCCTTTGGTGGCTAATGAGGTTATTGCTTGGGCTAAGAAGAGGGAGAGAAGAATTTTTATGTTCAAGATTGACTTCGATAAAGCCTTTGATAATGTGAATTGGGAGTTCTTGTTGTCGGTTCTTTCTCATATGGGTTTTCCTTCGGTCTGGTGCGATTGGATTAGTGGTATCTTGTTGGTGACCAGATCATCTGTTCTTGTTAATGGATCTCCTACATTCGAATTTGGGTGTCATAAAGGCATTCGTCAAGGTGACCCGCTATCGCCTTTTCTTTTTATTATTCTGATGGAGGCTTTTTCAGGTATGTTGAAACAAGCCTGTGATATAGGTGCGTTTCATGGTATTACTCTTCCTAATGAAGGTCCTACTTTATCCCATCTTTTTTATGCGGATGATGCTATCATTATGGGAGAGTGGTCTTCTTTTAATTTTGATATCTTGAAACGTATTCTTCGCATATTTTACTTGTGTTCGGGGCTAAAGATTAATCTCCATAAATCAGTGTTATTTGGAGTAGGTGTAGAAGATGGTGAGATCGATATCCAAGCTGGTTTCATGGGTTGTAAGCCGGGTAGAATCCCGTTTTCTTATTTAGGGATTATGGTTGGCGCTAACATGAATAGGGTGGTTAATTGGGAACCGGTTGTGTCCAAGTTCAAGAAGAGGCTATCTAAATGGAAAGTTAATTCGTTATCTATTGCCGGTCGGTTAACCCTTATTAAATCGGTGCTGGATAGTCTTCCCACTTATTATTTTTCGCTTTTTAAGGCACCCAAGAAGGTTACCAATGATTTAGAAGCTTTGATGAGAAGGTTCTTATGGGGTGGTTCGGATGATGTGAGGAAGATGTCATGGGTGGCTTGGGAGGTAGTCACCAAACCTATAAAAGAAGGGGGTTTAGGTATCGCTCGTTTAGAGGTTAATAATCAAGCGCTGATTACTAAATGGCTTGGGAGATTTCTAAATGATCATCACGCGATGTGGAGAAGAGTAGTGTTGTCTATTCACGGGTCCTCGCGCTGTTGGGGGCTTGCTCCGGTTAATAATGGGGTTCCCGGGGTTTGGAAGAGTTGTGTTATGTTTTGGAACAAATTTAAGGTTGATGGTGTGGGTTTTAATAGAGTGATCCGGGCCACAGTTGGGAATGGTCGCCAAGTTCGGTTTTGGATGGATTTGTGGTTGGGTTCGGCGCCGATTATGGACAAGTATCCGTCCTTATATGCGGTAGAAAAACATAAAAATGTCTTGTTAGCAGATCGGTTGGTGGTCACTGGATCTTCTCGTCGCATTGTGTGGGATTGGCTTAGAACTCCTTGCTCCCAACAGGAGGTGATCGAGAAGCAAGAGTTGGAAGATCTCCTTCAAGGGGTGGTGATGGTTGACCGTGAAGATTCATGGTCTTGGGCGGTTGGTAGCTGCAAAGAGTTCGAGGTTTCGGCGATTAAAAGATGGATGGTGCGGTCCGTTGTGGATGCTGGGAGTTTCGGTTTCCAATGGAGCGATTGGGTCCCGAAAAAATGTAATATTTTTATGTGGAGGGCCGTTCTGGATAGTCTTCCAACCAAGCAGGCTTTAGCTATACGTCATTTGCATTGTGATGATCATAGTTGCGCTTTATGTGAGAGTAATGAGGAATCGCTCGAGCACTTGTTAACCGGGTGTTTCATTTCTATGGCCGTTTTGAATGCGATTGGTTCATGGTGCAACATCCCTAGATCTTTTGTTTTTCATGTCAATGATTTGGTGGAAGTGCATAAGGTTTGTGGTGCGACGAGGAACAAGAGATTGATTATTCATGGAATTGTCATCATTACTTGTTGGAGGATTTGGCGGGCTATGAATGAAAAGATTTTTTCGGGCAAGAACACTAAGGTGGTAGAAATGGTTGCGGATATAAAATCTTTGGGTTTTCTTTGGTACAAAAATAGATCTAAGATAGGGGTAGTGGATTGGAAAAGATGGTGTTTATTTGATGTAACGTGATTGTTGTTTTTGGTTTTTGGATTTCAGCGTCTTTCTCCGTCTTGGTGATAGTCGTTGGTTGTGTTTGTTTTAATGAAAGTCAATTTTCAAAAAAAAAAAAAAAAAAAAAAACTAGGTCCCAATATATATATATATATATATATATATATATATATTAATAAGATTTTAATATTTCTAAAATTTAAAAACTAAACTTTAAATTTAATTTTAGTCTTACAGTTTTAATTATTTGCACAAATGGCCCTTCAATGGTAAAAAGACTAAAATGCCCTCATGTGCACAACACATGAGGTGATCTAACTGGAAAACCTAACATTCGTTAGTGTAAAGGACTAAAAACGAGCCAAAAGTCCATATAAAGGATAAAGAGTAAAACTCATTTTTTAAAAAGGACTCATTCCATAAATTAGCTAATTCAAAAGAACAAAAATTATAATTGTCTATAAATACTAATATTTTATAATACTAATAATAAACTCCATATGTTAGTATGGTGTATGTGTGTATCGTGAATTAGAAAGGAGGGGGAAGGAAAAGCATAAGAATAGTTTGGGTGGCGTTTGAATAAGCTTTCATGTATTAAGCTTGTCTTGATTCCATTGTGGTGCTACAACTATATAGAGATATGGTCTTTTTGCCTTTAAGAGAGTGGTATCAAACTTTCCTACTTTATTCACCATTTGGTGTAAATGTAGATGTATGTGTTGTTTTGTGTCATGAAAATTGGTCAGAGGGTTTTCATGGTGGGATTTACATGGTATGATTGAGGACTTGAGATGGTGTCCAAAGTACTCTCAATTCTTTAATAAAGCTCCTTCTATAATTTAAATGAGCTGTCTTTTTGATCAATGAAAGCTATTATCATTTGCTTTATTTATCATTAAAAGAAATTTTGAAAATTTGAAGCTTGTACATGCGCACATGCATGCCATAGGTTTTAGCATGTATTACACGAAAGATAACTCATTTTTGTTTGAAGGTGAGTTGAAGGTAATTTTAAATTATTATTAGGGTGTTCAACCTAAAATTTAAATTTACCCTCTTAGTAATACTATATGTTCGTTTAGGTGAGTTTGTTTACCGTAATATAAAGTAGTGTTACGCTTCGGGCATGGTTCAGAGTCGTTATTTATAACCTATATAAATAAATAAATATATTAAAATACAATATATAGAATAATTATTTTATTATTGTATCATCAATTGTCGTGTCGAGTGTTTGAACGTGTGATGCAGTAACTCCTATAATTACCTAAGGTATATATTATGCATGCATGGAATTTTACTAGAATGGGAATGACATCATGAGCATACATGTATTTTAAGGTGTTTATGAATAATAATCACATTTAATCAACGTTAAGAATTGTACGGATATTGCGGGTTGTCACATAAAGATATAACATGTAAAATATTTTACAAGTAAAATCTTAAACAACTGTTGTTTTACTTGTAAATTGTTAATGAGACTTGTTGTTTTACGTGTAAAATGTTAATGACAAGTTTTTTTATTTAAGTAAGACATTATTTTTACATGTAAAATTTTAAAGAACTTTCATTTTACATGTAAAAATGTTAATAAGATTTGTAGTTTTACGTGCGAATATTAATGAAACGTGTTATTTTACATGTAAAATCTTAAATAATTGTTGTTTTACATGTAAAACGCTAATGAGATTTGTTTTTTTACGTGTAAAATGTTAATTAAAAGTGTTATTTTACATGTAAATATTAATGAACTGTTGTTTTATATGTAATAATGAGATTTTTTGTTTTACATGTAAAAGTGCCCCCCCCCCCCTTTGGCAAGTTAAAAAAAAACCTAAACCCACTAAAACTTAAATTAAACCCGAAGGCTAAACTAAATTTTAGTTTTTATTTTTTATAAACTGTAGTTTTACTTGTAAAATGTTAACGAGATTTGTTGTTTTACGTTAAAATTTTTATGAACTGTTGTTTTACATGTAAAATGTTAATGAGATTTGTTGTTTTATGTGTAAAATATTAATGAAAAGTCCCCCCCCCCCCCTCCCCCCGACAAGATAAAAAAAGTATACACCCGCTAAAAGCTATACTAAACCGAAGGCTAAACTAATTTTTTTTAGGAACGGGGATGCTAGTTGTTTTTTGGGTTTTTACTTTTTTATATTTTACGTTTTTTTATTAAATTTTTGATTTTTCTGAAGGGATTTTTTTTTTTGACCGATGATGCTAGATAAACATTTTGGTTTTTTTACTTTTTTATATTTTCGTTTTTTTATTTCTATATTTTTTTTAAATTATTTTTTTGATATTTTTAGAGGGTTTTTTTCTACTACAAAAATAATGTGATATAGGTGATTAAGGGTGCACCATAAGGATGTGAAGAATTGATTAATGGTTGGAAAGGGAGTTCCCTAGTTCCCCATTTTTTTAGAGTTCCCCAATGAACCCTCCCCCACACACACACACACACACACACATATATATATATATATATATATATATATATATATATATTACACACATGCTAATATAATAATATCCAAACAAAAACACCAGTCGGCAAATCTATGTTGCCCCCCCCCCCCCCAAAAAAAAACCATTACACACACTTGGGGTGTAAATTTGAGTTTAGTTGGGTTGTGTAGGAGATGGTCTAAGCCTCTTAACTTTATAAAATGTTCCTGATTTCAAAGGATGAAATTGCTTTGGTGATAGATTGTTTTCGAGTTTTTTACCAAACTAGTGTTGGTGGAAAAACTATTTACTATTTTGATGTTTCTTAAAAACTATTTACCCAACTAGTGTTATCCATTTCTTTGTATTTCTTTTACTTTTAAATAATGTATAATCTCAATAACTTTTCTATTTAGTTCATCAGTTACCTATTTTATTTTTATATCACATTTCTTATATATTTTTTATCCAAATAATCCAATATCGTCCTTTTTTATTAATCAAACCCCTATATTTTACTAGTATGAATCTTTTCTTTTCATTTATTCTTTTACTTGGTTTCTTTTTCTTGCTTTTTTTCTTTTTTTTTGTTTTCAAATATATTTATTATTTTGTTTAAATATATCCATTTTACAAAATTGTTCTTTAAGTTTAGTTATGATATCTTAACAAACCTAAGATACCAAATGAATTTGAGTCGAATAGTCATCGCAACACTTGGGGTTCTACCAACACCGGGTTTTACCAGAACAATTGTTTGTTTTAAATATGTTTATTTTACGAATTCGGTTGATATCTATTAGGTTCGCTACAGCTAAACCCAAAAAAAAATATTTGTAAAATGAATTTATTTAAAACAAAAAATAATCGGAAAAACACAAATATTGTCGTGACTATTCGACGCGAATTTGATTGGTATTTGTTTTGCTCGTTATGGTACCGGAACACCCAGAATATCAATTCGTAAAACGAACATATTTAAAACAACAAAATCAGTAAAAGTTGAGCGTTAATAAAATGCAAACTTTGTGGCGACTATTCGACAGAATTCTATCCATATTAGTTAGTCTCGTAACGATACCAAAACTATATAAAAACAAATTTGTAAAATAATATATCTAAACAAAATATAGTAAATAAATTTGAAAGCAACAAAGTAATAAAAGAAAAAAAAAGTAAAGATAAGTAGCTGAGTTGGTAACAACAATAAACATTGAATGATAAATTAAAGTAAACAAAAAATAGATAATTGATATACTAACTGAAAATTAGAAAAATTAAAGAGATTATTCATTAATTGAAAAGTAAAAGAAATAAAAAAAAAATGAAAAATACTAGTTTGATAAATAGTTTTTAAGGAACCTCAATATGGTAAATAGTTTTTCCATAAACACTAATTTAGAAAAAAAAACTCCTAGAATTTGCATATATATGGAGAGAGAACAATGGTGTTTAATGAAATGAAGCAATAGAATTCTTTATTTGTGTGATCTTTTCACAAACACCATCACGTATTTTAGGCGGAGGTAACGGTGGTTGCCGAAGATGGTTGTGAAACTTTAGAGTCGGTGACGGTCTAGATAAAAGAGAGAGAGAGAGTGTGGTTTAGAGGGAAGAAGATGAAGTAGGTGGTGGGTTTCATTAAAATACTCATTTTAGTAAATAAGTTTCAAACTACTATTTTGGTAAATAATTTTATCAAATACACTAGGTTAGTAAAAAAATCCAAATTCTAGCATCCCAAACACCAGTTCTGGACAATATACAACATAATTCGTTAACCTAGCTTAATTCAATCGAATACCAAACGTAAATCGAACAAATCCTTGCCGAAAACTCAACGTGCAGATCGTAATCAATCCAGATCTGCAAAATTCACAACATAATTCGTTAATCTAGCGTAATTCGATCAAAAAACAAACATTAATCGAACAGAGTCTCACCGAAAATCGAATAATTCGGAGGATTGGAACGACCATATGATTAACAGTAGCGTCAATTAATTAGGGATTGAGGAATTGCACGGAGGAGAGAGTATAGGAGGTATATCCCTCTTTTCCCTGTCCACCACCTTCTTGACTGTGATTTACGTATTTCCGGCGGAGGTATCGGTGGTCGCCGGAGATGGTTGGAGCATTAGAGTTGGTGGTGGTGTAGATAGAAAAAGGGTAAAGGGGTAGAGAGAGAAAGTGTGGTTTGGGAAGAAGAAATGGTTGAGTGGGTGGTTGGGTCCCACTAAAAATACCCATTTTAATAAATATGTTTTAAACTATACTAGTTTGATAAATAATTTTAACAAGTACACTAGTTTAGTAAAAAAAACTCATGAGATACCTTAATATGTATGAATTTAAACGTGGGGAGGATCTATGGTTCTAGTAATCAAATGGTAAAAAGCAGGAGTACCGTAGTAAGGTGGGTCATATGTGATATGGAAGACTATAGCGAAACGGTCCGGTTAATAGTTGGGTGTTTTTAGGGGTGGCAAATCGGTTGGTTCGGGTTGAAACGGGTCATGGGTCGGAGCGAGTTATGGTTGAAACGGGTTTGGGTCGGAACGGGTAAATTAAAAAATGGTTGTTTTGGTTCGGGTCGGAACGGGTTAGGGTTAACAAGTTCGGGTCAAAATGGGTCCGAGTCGGAATGAGTCAAAGTCGGAACGGGTCAAAACGGGTTTCGGATCGGGTTGTTTTTGTTTTTCTGAATGAGGATAACGGATGAAACATTTTAGTTTTTTTTTTACTTTTATTCGTTTCTGGTTTATGATTTTATATATTAATTTTTTTGAATTTTTTTAGGGGTACCTCAGAAAAATTTCAAAAAAATTAATAAAAAAGAATTATAAATCAAAAACGAAAAAACTAAAAAAACTAAAAAGTTTCTTACGTTGTCCTCGTTAAAAAAAGACCCTAGAAATGAACTGAAACCGAAAAGTCGACGAAAATGAAACTAAAAAATGAAACCGAACAAAAATGAAACCGATCAAACCGACCAAAACGAAACAAAAAAACCGAAAACGAATCCAAAATCAACCAAAAAGAAATAAAAGAAACTGAAACCCAACTCGTCCAGTATGAAAACTCGTGTTGGCTCGAAACCTTGCCCGAGCCAAAACCTAAACCGAATTTGTTTCAATCCGAAACCTAAACCGAACTCGTTCCAATCATAAACCCATTTCAACCCGAACTGCCACTTTTCCTAAAGACACTAACCCACATCAGTCCATTTCTTTAATTTGTCGACCCATTTTGACCTGAAAATAAAGTGAATTTTAATTTTTAAGTGACTCATTTTGACCTATCTTATTAAAATCTATTACCCAAAACAGCCCATATGATTTTTAAAATAACCCAAATTGACCAATTTAAAATGGTTTGAGTCAAGGTTGCCACCTTTAGTTATTTCCATGGAATAGTTGAATACCGCTTAAGATAAATAATTGTGTAAAGGGCTTAATTAAATCGTGTTGCAACTAAAGAAGCTTTGGCGTATTGAGGTGTTGTAAGTGGCGATTTTGTGAAGGAGACGATGGATCACAACCGTCTTGTCTTCTCCACGACCCACTTCTTGACTAGCACGGGGTAAATAGCAAGTTTAGCTGGTTTTCTAAATACTCAACCGATGCATATAAGTATATGTTCATGCTAACGTTGATATATCTTGCTTTAAGAAGCAACATTATCCTAAATGATTGTGTTGTAGCACACTTAAAAAAATTCTCATGGGTTACATCAAAAGTTTAACTAATGAATTTCATATAATATAAAGAAAGATTTTAAAATATTAGTTTATTATACAAGGCAAGAGTTAAGTTTATTGATGAGAGATGGACCTGAATCCTGCCGGATCTGAGACGCCTTTCGTTGCGTGGGCTACAAGTTAGGCAGAGACCATTTACACAGGTGGCTCAGCTAACGTGTAATTTTACCCACAGAATATAAACATTGATGGAATTTTAGTGGGGTGGTGGTGTGATGGTCTTTTTTTTCTCTACAACACCTCAACGATCAAATTTCTCAAGGCTCACCACGTGATGGCCATCACGGTCGCACCCCCATCACTCGGGATGAAAGGGGTGGCGGCGGTGTTCCAAAGCCCATCACGCATGATGGGTTGCCTATAACGGACCACCCCGCCCCCTTATTATATGCATGGATAGGCATTTCTAGGGCGGGCCCCACAAACCTCACACATCATTATGTAATATAAGTAAAAGACGCAGTCTATGCAACAAGAAGAGATTTAAGTTCTTTTATTGTTAAACTGTTTTTCTTTTTTCCTTTTTTGTATATATATATAGGGGTGAGATTTAGAGAGAACTCTTTTTAAAGAGAGAATTAGAGAACTAGTAAAGAATTATTTTTAACTATTTTAAAAAAAATATTTTGTGATTTGTTTTTCTTTCCTCTTTCTAATAAGATGATATTGTTCCTTAAAAAAAAAAACTTGTCGGTGTAGTATTGTAATGCATATGTGCACTAATGCCTATTGCATATATACAATAGTGTTTTATTGCATATAATACAACACAATTGCATTATCCAATACACACTATTGAATATATGCAAATACGACACTAATAATTGTATGCAAAACACATTATCGCAAATATGTAATACAACACTAATACACATATGCACTATATCGATTTTTTTTAATTTTTGTATATAATATGACACTATTGCAAATATACAATACAAACAACTATATATATGCTATTCAGCACTATTTAAAATATCAAAATACACACTATTGCACATATACATTATTAAAAAGGTCGGTGTATTGCAGATATGCATTACTCGTTAATTTTTTTTATTTTTTTATTTTTATGTGGTGAAGAATTACAACATATAAGAAGGATGAAAGAAAAAAAATTTTAAAAATATTTTTCTAATTAAATTAAAAATATTTCATTATTAGTTCTCTAGTTCTCTCCATAAAATGGAGTTCTCTCATGATCCTCTCCCTATATATATATAGTTATATATATATATATATATATATATATATATATTTTGAGTAAATGAGACCCGGTGTCATAAGATCATTTTTAAGTTCTTTTATTGCTTTTTCCGAATTTTGTTATTTGACTTTGTTATTGTATTTACTTTTCTTTTACCAAACGACGTCACGTAGACTGACTTCCTTAACGTCGGCCCGAAAATACTCGGGTTTCACCAACACCCTTAGTTTGTGTTTTTAGTTCTGCCACTGAAACTGTCGCGTAGCCTAACTGCTTCAACGCCCCGCAGCCGATAATGCTCGGGTTTTACCAACACCCGAGGTCACCCCATTGGGCCACCTCAGTGTTTTTTGTTTTTGTTTTTTTTATGTTTTAGTTCCGAAACCGTAATGAACGTGATCGAAATCTACCGAATTAAGACAATGTTGGTGCCGCAGGCCCGTGATTGGGCCAACTGGCGGCACCACATTGGTCTATTAATTTTGTTAAATTTTTATGTGTTTTTGTTTTAATACCATAAGAAACGTAGTGGTAATCGACTGAACACCAAAAAAAATTTTAGTTTTGGTTGCGTAACTAACATATATGAAGCCGACCAAAACTTTAACGAACATGACGGAAACGCCTGGGTTTTACCAACACCTGAGTTTTGTCGATCGACGTCATCCCAGTGGTCCACCTCAATTTTTATACTTCTTTTTTGTTTTTGTTTTATTTCTGATATCGTAACAACCGTAATCTAGACAAACCGACTTCATGCCGATTACCGCCTCGACGCTCGACCGCAAGCCTGTAATTGGGCTATGTGGCAGGACTACAATTAAATTTGTTTTTTTTTATTTTCGATCTCATAAAAAACATAAAACCGACTGAACACCATTTTTTTTGTTTTAGTTTCAGTACCATAACTGACGTAACTTAAACCAACCAAAACTGGGTGGTTATTATGTGGGTGTGTTTATGGTTTGAGTGTGGTGTCTACAACCCAGGTTCGATTCTCGGCTAGGATAAGATGTTTCCTTTTTTCGGTTTATGTACTTGGTCGGTTATTTTGTTTACATTTGATACTTTCTTTTTAAACGTGTCTTTTATGATTTGGTGCCGAAGTCACTAAAACCTGTCGAATTCATGTCGATTCACAACAATTATACGTGCGGTTTAGTTTGTGTCACACCCCAACCTACGACGGAAATGTCGGTGCGTTAACTGTTTGTCACAGCTCTGAAGGTACTATCATGCAATATTAAAAGTTTCTATATCTATTAAATAAATTTCCAAATAACAAACATCCATACAAAATCCAAATACACAAGTACATATATCAATCAATAACAATATGTCTCATTAAGTTTTCTTCTAGCATAAATCCTTAAGAGATCTTGTACTTCATATCAAACGAATACCTGCATATGCGTTGAAAATAGAATGGTTTTGTCAACACAAGGTTGAGTGAGCAACACACCAGTTTAAATGTTCATATAGAAAATAAGTATTTGCAACAAGTCAAGTATAAAATGAGCAAGTATAACTGAGATGTTGAGAAGCCCAAAGCTATAACGACTGGCGTATGATCATACTAGACTGAGATTATGTTGGACCTCTCCGAATGAGAAAGAAAATAAGCACATAAACAAGTAAAGTATAAGTTGTTAACACATAAGACAAAAGTTGCAGTTTTGAGTATAAATATATATGAGAAATACAATTTACGCATATGTCCCCAAAACGTGAGAAAAACAAATAAAATAGGGGAATGTGGTACTCACCTCAAAGACGAACAAAAGTGATTAAGATAATGAGAATGCGGGAATTCACACGTAAATGTTAAAGCCTATTGAGAAAACAAAGAGAAAACGGATACGCTAAGTAAAGTACAAGGTTTACTATGACGACTAGATAAACAATGTTAAGTTAATATCGTAATAATATAATATCAAATATAAGAATTTATTATATAAAATAATTATCTTGATTCATGAAAACATATCTTGGAAAATATTACTTTTAATTTTTATAAATGTAAGTGTATATATATATATATATATATTTTACTTGAGTTTTATATATAAATATTAGATTTTTAAGTTAATATATATATATATACACACACACATACATATACATATATGCTTATATGTGTATATACACTAAAGTAAACATGAGCTAATGTAAGGCCCCATTCCCGGTAGCCCTACATTAGCGTTGGATTTACTCATAAACACAGTTCTACAAATCAAAGTTTATTAAAACTTTACACAGAATATAAAACATCAATCATTTATTACAAAACATTCAATCTTTCCTTTAAATCCATAACACATAACCTCATATTTAAAACATCATTTCTTATATCTTCATATGCCAGCCGTTAAATCGATGCCATGTGTCATTCTCATGCCATCTCAATAAACATATATACCTGAGTGCATACTAAAAGTCAGCTACGTTGAGTGAGTTCTAGTTAATCAGGTAACACACAAAACATACACATATCATACATACTTACGTATCCAAAGATACATATCCACACTTAACCAGTTACCATTCTGTCCTACATACATACTTACTACTTCCTACCTCAATCCACCAAGAGTATGTTCATAGTCCGCCGTTTATACCTATACTCAAGGTCGTGAACACGTAAAAGGTCCGCAGTCCTTACCTATGCTCACCATTTATGGTACGTGCAAGGTCCGCCGTCCTTCCCTATACCATCCTACATTAACAACACGTACAAGGTCCACAGTCCTTCTCTATGTTGCAATCTAATTCATAGCACGTACGAGGTTCACAGTTCTTCCCTATGCCACCACAACACAACTACAACACGTATAAGGTCCGCAGTCCTTAACTACGTTCTCATCTATCCTCTACAACACGTATAAGGCCCACAGTCCTTAACTACGCCATTACATGCCAAGTCTAAGTCCGGTGGAAGTTAGAGGGATTTGACATCCTAACTTACTATGTCAGATGTAGAACTCATTCACCATTCCTGTACCTGCATACACTTACTTTGCATATACAATAATTACATCGTAACATTAGAACACACTAGGCGTTCTTCACATCATTCGTTAAACAATCATACTCCTTGTTGATACGTGCAATATCCGAAGATCGTTCACGCCCCGACAAGCATTCGTTCATAACGTTCACACATCACCCATACATTACCTATAACATTCATATCTTTATTTATAACCTGACAGTACGCGCAATATCCGAAGATCGTTCGCGTACCGACAAGCAATCATTCTTACCTTTTACATATATCACATATGGCATACACTTATCACTTAGGATAAGTGTATTAACAAATCACATCGAGTATGCACACAGCCCCGAAAAAATAACAAGGAAGTGGGGCTAGAAACTCACCTGAATGCGGTTACGTTCAGAGTTAATGGTAATCCCTTTCTTGAGTTGTGCACGGCTAACTGTATAGCAATTACACGTATTAATTAACTATTAATACTTGTATCGTATTTCTCTCTTTATATAACCCACAACGAAAGGGGGTCCGGGGGCAGCGCCCCTGGCAGCGGGGTTCTAGGGGCGGCAGCCCCAAGCGGGGTCCAAGGGACAGAGCCTTGGCTGGGGTTAAGCTTCAAAAAATTTTATTATCATTAACTGTCTTAACACATTTTCCATTAGGATTTTAATTTATTTTCCAATTCGTTAACCCATTCTTCATAACGAATTAGGTCGGATTCGCTACCTGATTTGTTACTTTGTATTTATAAGCGGACATAAATGTAAGCGAACATACATGTTAAGCGAACTTAACTTAAGCGAACTTAACATTAAGCGAACTTATCATTAAACGAACTTATCGAGCAGCGAACTTAACTTAAGCGAACTTAACATTAAGCGAACTTATCATTAAACGAACTTATCGAGCAGCGAACTTGTTCATTAGCGAACTTATAGAGCAGCGAACTTATTCATTACCGAACTTATAGAGCAGCGAACTTGTTCATTAGCGAACTTATAGAGCAGCGAACTTATTCATTAGCGAACTTATAAAGCAGCGAACTTCATAGCAAGCTTGCTGTTGCGAGCTGCTGCTCCCTGAGTTCGTTTTATCAGCGTTTTACAACCCTTAATACGCTCGTTTATGGTTCGGCTCTAATCTCAGCCATCCCCTAGTTCGATTGCGGCCCAAACTTGATCCGTTTGTAATATAAAGTATGAACCCTTAAGGCTAACGTTTAATACTAGATCTAGGGTTCATTTTAGACGAGCCGCACATGTTTGCAGATCCATTAAGTTCGTTTTATCAACAAGTTTACAACTTTATTGTTCATTTCTACCCGATCTATTCTACGTTTAAGTTTCGATGCTAAACGTTCATAAAAGCGTGAACTTTATGCTTAAAAACATACCTTGCCGGATGCGTATATCTTGTATATGGAAGATATATTAATAATCACGCTCTCACGATCTCGTTCTTCCCTTTCCTCTCTCGACCGCGATTAACAAAGAGGTGTGTGTGTGTGTTTTTGAGTGTGTAGAGATTATGGAAAGATGGAAATGAGAGTTAGGGTTTTAGGATGGTTTAAGGGGGATTTATATCCCTTAAAGCCCATGGACCTAAGGCCCATTACCCTTTAATCTATCATAGTTAATCCAAGTCCATGATCTTTTCCTTATTACATGCTAGTTAATATTAATTAACACACGACAACTTAACACAACTTTCTTTATTTAATATTATAATATTTGGGATGTTACAGCTAAACGAGTATTAAAAGGTCGGTTTTTATTAAAATGATATTTATTAGTTATTATTATCATTTGTCTAATTAATTAATTGCTTAAAACATTAAATACATAAAAACAAAAAAAAAAAACAGGATCGCAGAGTTTCGAACCCGCGACCTGCCATACCCTAACCAATGCACAAACCAACTGAACCAACCATTCTTGATGTTATAATCTTACAAAACATTAAAAAAAAGAACATAAAATTATCATAATACAATAAACCCTAACAACATCAATTCGATCCATCCCTACACAATCAATCAAACTGATGTTGGGGCTATTGATCAGCATCAAATCGCGAATCTAACCATATGCTTAATTACCTCAAATGAAGATCGGACGTGGGTGAATTAGATCAGAACAGGGCGGGCGAAATAAGTGTATGAACGAGTAAGTAAACGTGAAAGTTAATAGATATGTGTAACGCTATTGCTGGCGACGGCTGAGGGAAGGTTGATATGGATTTAATTGCGTTTATCATCATCGTTTATACAGAATTAGGATTTAGGGTTTCGAACGGTTTATTAAAAATGGAAAACAGATCATAGTTTGATATATTTACTTATATAGGATGCCGGTTTAGGCCGAGACTGATGAATGTAAACGATTTCTAAAATCAAATCCATCAATTAAATGAGAATTGAGGTCCAAGTTAGTGGAAATTGAATTCGGGTTCAAGAAAACTAATTTGGGTCGGGTTTGGGGATTAGGATATCCAGATTATCATATGGGTTATAATATAAGTTACAACTAGGTCCTTGGTGATTGGGGTTGAAGGTAAATGAGGCTAAAACTTATATTTTGGGTTAAAAGTGTAAAATCAAACAATTTAATATTAATAAAATTTTCAAACTAATTCGATAACGAAATATTTTTAATAAAAATAACCTGAACCTTGAACTGAGTCGGGTGAAATTATAAATCGAAAACCCCGAGTTGTTACAATCTCCCCTACTTTAGGGAATTTCGTCCCGAAATTAAGGAATACTATAACAACACTGTTTAATAAAAATACATAATACAGAACTTCAGATAACTGAAGTAACGCTCCAAATGAAATTTCTATAAGGGCACTTATATATAGGATATACCAGCGGCGTATCCACCATGTCCTTATCATCTTTGAATTCGTACCGTTATCTCAACTACTTTCGGTTCTTTATTATGACACACAACTATTCGGATCATAAATTCCGTGCAAGGATTTTGGTAATTATTTATGCATCCATAATTACTTGGATCGTCGGATGGTCCACATGACTCGTCCCATTGTGTGGGTTACCAAACGTTAAGTAAAACATGATTTTTGAGGGAACAAAATTGTTAAGGAGTTTTAAATTAGAAACATCAATGTATAATATGATACCAAAAGTTGCAGTGGAATTTTATTAAGACATCGCAAAAATATAAGTATTTGAAGAAGTCATCACTTATAAAGGTAAATAAATAAGATAAAGGTAAACTTTAATAAACAATCTATTGAACCAAAAGGAACTTTATTCATAAGATAGATTTATAAAAAAATAAATTGTTCAAATGAGAAATAATCCAATGCCATAAAGAGGAGTTACAATAATTAAGAGAAGACAAAATAAGCAAGATAGATAAAGGGAACGACAAAAGTCTTCACGGTCGTTGTAACGATTCCGGCAAATTCAGGTATACCCTAGCCGGAATGTACCATTTATGTATTATTTAATACTAAATATATGAATTATAATGTGTTTGTACGAGTATATAAGATTCACAGTACGAATTATACTCGAATGTACAGTTAGTCGTATTGGAATTACGATTAACCGATGAACGGTTATTGAAACCCGAACGAATCGGGGATTACGTCATAGATGAAATATATGATGTTTAGTAAGGTTTACGAAGTATTAAGGCTTCGGGATAAGTGAATTATAGCACAGAAAAAGGATTTCGATTTATTAGTACGTCGGTACGTTAAACGAAACCTTTAACATCAAACCAAGCAAGAGACGATCGATCAAGCCGAAAAAGATGCACAACTACCGACAATATGATATGTTAAGTCAATAAATGTCATGGTTTAAGTTTTTAAAGTTTTTAAATCGGTTTTATATAAATTTTATTTTTAAGCCGAAAAACGACCGTTTTGGCCTCGTTTTGAGCGGAATTAAACGTTTAACCGAAAAACGAACTGAACCAGATTATCCACAACATTATCCGGATTACACAATCCGAATGTGTGGCCAAGGTTTGAGATGTGGGCCCCACCCCACACCATACTAGGACAGATCGGTCCATAGTCACACACACACACACACTTCATTTTCTTTTTTCTAACATCCCAACTCCACAATCCTCTCAACACTCATCAACATTCATCCAAATCCTTGATTTTTAACAAGAATCATAAGGTAAAAACATGGTTATAATGGTTGATTCATAGTTTTGATTCCATGATCTTAAGTTGTTTGCAAGAGAATGAAGTTTCAAGTGAAAAATGGGTGAAAACCCGAGATGAAACCGATTCTTGCATGATCAAGTGATGTATACAAGTTATACAAGGGATCTTGGTACAAGAAAGGATTTAAAAGAGTCAAAAACGAATTTTTACGGTTAAAATCTTTGTTTTGATGTCTTAACCGAAACCATGAAAGAAATGGCTTGATTGTGGGTATAACTTGCTTGGTGTGGTGTTGTTGTGCTTGTAGGTGTTGTATCTAGTTGCTATCAAGGCTAGAAAGCAAGATCTTTGCGATCTAAAGCTAGAAACACAAGGTAGTTCGGTTTTTCGTATGATTTGTAAGAGTTCGACAGATTGTGGTAGACTTAGAGTTGAGTCATGAAATTTCACAGAGATGATCTACACATGAAAATATGAGATCTGTGAAATTTTGGTAATTTTTGGATAAAGGATGAATATTTGGTGAATTTAATGCTCGGTTTTGGCTAAAAATGGTGAAAAATAGCTAAACATCATGAAAAATTCTGAAAAAATACAGATAAGCTTTTTATAACATATAAAAGTCACACACAAAATTTCAGGTCCATTGGAGAAGTCTAAGTAGGCTTTTCGGTAAAACGAGATCTAGGGTTTTCTAGATCGGTTTTGGTAAAAATGGCATGAAAAATGAGTTTTTGGTTCTGTAAAAATTACTGGGAACTATGTGGATGGCAGGAGTCATCTTAGAAAAATTTGGGATTTTTCTAAGGTCATTTGGTATTTTCGACATATTTGGTGTTTAAATGACGTTTAAAAATAGATAAATAAATGTTAAAAATAGAGATTAAATCTGGAAATATTTTTATAAAATTCCTTACTGTCAAAAACTGAATTGTGCAAAATTTCAAGATCCGAGACTAAACGGATATTTATTTGTGCTAAATGGAACTTAAAAACAAACTATTAAAGCTTAAAACGCGTAAACCGGCAAAGTTCGCCTAAGCGAGCTGACTGGTGTATAAAAACCCTAAAAATGGACTATTTTCATGAAACTAAGTTAATCAAGTAAAAATAAGTCATCCGAAAGTAATTCGGATGATTTGGGTAATTTTACCCGATTTAGCAGTTTCCGGTATACTAAAGACGGAAACGGGCCCCGCGGCCAAACGGGGTGTCTAAACCGAGCTCTAATTTCACCACTTTAATTAAAATATCAGTAACAACTATTTTCGGGTCGTATGTGACCAAACTCATTTTTGAAAACATATTGACGGTTAACCGTGCTAGGCACGCAAAACGAGAAAACAAACTAATGGTAATTTTGACTAAAGAACTCTAAGTGATATCACAATCTAAGTCCTGAGAAGTGTATCGGGGTTAACATTGTCCCCGGATCGTGTACGGTACTGGGTTAACAGTGTCCCCAGACGTACCGGTTAACACGAATTTAAGTTATATTAATAGAAATTGTGTAGTAACGACTTAGGGATCGTATTACAGATCCGGGCCGGTAGCTGTTCACAGTATTACATCTTGCTCACGAAAAGGTGAGTTTCACGAGCCCCTTTTTACTGAACTGTTTTAAATATTTTCCCGGGGCGGAAAGCATGTTTATATCAAAATGTTTATGTACATGCTGATCGCATGGAAATGAATGTATTTATATATGTTTTATTGTACGGGAATCGTACGGAAATGTACTAAGATGGTAATTGTCTGAGTTGCTAACATTGTAAGGCCCCGCAACACGAGTGATTAGCTAAAAGCCGGTAGAGTGTGAATAGTACTATTGGTCTGACAAACCCAACTGGTCCGGCATGGATTTGCTGATGTTTCCCAGCCAGTTGCACATGTCTATTTTGGGTGTTATATATATTTTGCTATGTAATGTTAGACATAGCGGTTTGGGGCAGTTCCGTGGACGGGGGATATGTCACGGGTCCGTGGGCGGGGGATATGCCACGGGGATTGTGTGTGATAGTCAGAGGTTTCGCTTGTGGGCTCAGCATAATTACATCGCTAATATAAGATCTATTATAATAAATTGTCAATGTTTATTTAAATCTGTGAAACTCACCAAGTATTCGTAGTTGACCCGTTTTTCTTTCCATGCTTTCTAGGTACCCCCAAATTGGAATGAGTGATACGTGCTTGATGATGTGTGCTATTTGTGGAAGATTAAGGATCTATATTTTGCATTAAATATGTTAATGTACTATCGGTAAAACTTATGTGATAACACCTAGATAGTAACGAAACTCGGAACAATGTAATTCGTTTAAATTAATGTAGTGGTGTTTTCTTTATAAGCAATGCTGTTGATATCAGATGTGTCTGTTGCATCCCGTGTACGTTTCCGCTGCGGTTACGGGGTGTTACAGAACTTGGTATCAGAGCCATTGGTTATAAAGAATTAGGATGTCTTTAAAAGATACATAAAATATAACCAGTAGCTCAAGTGTTATAGGATCTGAATATCAACTAATAATTTATTGTGACGAGGTCTGGATGAACTTGGATGGACAAGTGAGTTATTATGGTCCGGAACATAATAACAGACTAGTCCGCACGAGGGAATTCAGGGGAAGTCACGGGGGACTTTAATAGGTAAAACTGGCAACATATGTGCAAATATATGATAATATTGTGTGTGGTCAAGTTGTATAAGTAAGTGTATATTAATTTGATTACGATTTACACTATGGAAAGAACTATATGTTTGTTAACTTGTGTGCAGGTTAGAATGTCAAGAACACCTAGTGTATCGATGGAGGAGGACCCGGAGGAAGTCAGCTCCGGGAACTCTGGGAGCCTCCCCGTATCATCCAGCTCTGAGCCTAGCGAGGCTAGTGTTAGGAGCTCTAGCCAGTCCTCCCCTGCCAGGATTGCTAGATCTCCTACCCCACCCGCACCACAGGCCGTCCCTATCCCTCCCGGATTAGGACCCCGCCTCACGGCGCGGATCAGTGTTCCGCAGGTCCCACCTACCTCGCCCCCACCCAGACCTGCTACCCGCAAGGGCGAGTCCTCCCGCTCCCAGCCCGAGCCTGTGACTCCACCTGTGTGGGGTCTCCCTAGGCAGGAGAGGGACGCGGCGGCGTGGCTACGAGTGCTCACCGAACAGGTGAATGAGCACTCTGCCGCCTTGTCGGTGGGGGTACAGAGGCGGATGTACCTAGGGGACTGCATACTGGACCACCAGTATGCTATTTCGCAGCTGAAGAGGAAGTGCGCATACTCCCAGTGGATGATCGGCCGGATGGAGACGCGGATCCGGGTTATGCTGGCTGTGATGGTGGTGTTGGTGGCGGTGTTGTTGGGTTTGGTATACCACCGTGTTTAGTTGTGTTAGGATGGGAGTAGACAGGGACCGCTTTTTGATACTCTGTGTAAGCAGTTAGTGGTGATGCTAACATAGAGTGAATCTTGGGTAGTTATAATACAACCACTAGCCCTTAGGGGGTCTCTTTTGGGGTATATCGTTATAGATACTTTTGGGTATCATTCAAGCACTGACCCATTGTGGGTTATGTCGAGATGATGCCGACATAGGCCCTATGTAGGAAAACTTAACTTATGTAATGATGACAGGAAACGTATGCGAACTGACATGGATGTAAAATGTACTAATGTTTATTAATGAATGGAATGTTTGTTGTTTTTTATGATTGGAGCTTGTATTAATTATATATATTTTCTTGATGTTGTGTAGAATGGCACCAAAACGTTCAGCCCAATTGTCGGAAGTGGACGTGAGCCGTTTGATTGCTCAACAGTTAGAGGCGGCGATACCGGATATAGTATCGCGCATCGCCGCCAGTATTAACAATTCGACCAATCCAGCCCCTCCGAGCAATCAAACGACCACCAATAATGACGGGGAACGAAATACTAATCCTCCGCAGAATGATAACACGATTCCGAGTAATGACGCACCACCTAGGGTGGTCGTTACAGACAGTAATGGCCCTATACCTACTGTAGAGACGAACCGTACTGAACCAATTCCTGCATCCAGGGGATGTTCGATCAAAGACTTTATGTTGTGCAAACCCCTAGAATTTAGCGGATCTGAGGGACCCAATGGGTTGGTTAAGTGGATTGAGAAAATAGAGGCTGTTGTGAACATCAGCAACTGCCCTGAGGATTACGTTGTTAAGTATGCTACATGCACGTTCACGGACCATGCCTTGACATGGTGGAACACCATAGTGCAGACCTGGACAGAACTCAAGGCTCTCGTACTGGAACATTTCTGCCCGAAAAACGAACTGCAAAAGTTAGAAAACGAATTGTGGAACCTGGAGATGCAGGGGGCAGACCACTTAGGTTATACAAACCGATTTAATGAATTGTCGCGATTAGTGCCATGGTTGGTCACCCCAGAGTCAAAGAGGGTTGAGCGTTATATATGGGGACTAACTCCACTAGTAAGGAGTATAGTCAACTTTGGGGGACACCAGACGTTCGAGAGTGTGGTGACGCAAGCTGGTATCGTCACATACGATTTTGTGAGGAGTGGGTCACTGAAGGTGGCAGGAGAGTCTGCTGGGGGAAAGCGAGGTACGTATGACAATAGGACCCGGGAGAAGCAGCAAAGTAAACGTGCTAGGCCCGCTGCCCAGAACTACACCATGACTAGTTCAGGCGGAAGGCAGGAATCGCAGAAAGGGACGTTCCCTAAATGTGGGAAATGCGGTTGCCAGCATGGTGGCGTGTGCAAGGAGGTAGTGTGCCACCGGTGTGGCAGGAATGGGCACTACGCACCGAGTTGTAGGACAACCCTGAACAATCTGAACCGACAACCGCAACCTATCCGTGCGCAGCCATTTAGGACCCAACCAACCCGACAACAAAACCCACAAGGAAACCAAATGATGACCACTAGCCGTGCTTGCTTTGAATGTGGCAGCACAGATCACTTCAAGAGAAACTGTCCGAGGCTGAACCAGGGAGGAAATGGGAGACAAGCAGTGGGTCAGGCATCGTCGTCCAATCCGGCGAGAGGCCGAGCTTTTGTGTTGGGGGCGAACGAAGCACGCCAGGACCCCAGCGTAGTGACAGGTACATTCCTCGTCTCTGATCATTACGCTTCTGTATTATTTGATACAGGCGCCGATAGAAGTTTTGTCTCTGTCAAGTTTCTATCAATAGCAAACCTTCCGATTAGTGAAACTATAGAACCTTATACTGTAGAAGTAGCTAACGGTAAAACCATGATAGTTAATCAGATATTTTGGAATTGCCATTTTATTCTGAACGATCAATCCCTTCCGATTGACTTGTTACCAGTAGAATTGGGTAGTTTTGACGTGATAGTGGGAATGGATTGGTTAGCACGTAACAAGGTAGAAATAAACTGTGAAACGAAAATCGTCAAGATCCGGGTGTCGGATGACGAAGAGGTGTTAGTGCAAGGAGAGAAATCGGGCACAATGATACCATTTATATCCCACCTCAAGGCGTTAAAATATATACGCCAGGGATGCGTGGCGTATCTAGCAAGCTTGACGGCCACCGATTCTGATGAGAAACGGGTGGATGATATCCCGGTGGTACTTGAGTTTCCACAAGTTTTCCCAGAAGAACTTCCTGGATTACCGCCAACCCGACAGGTCGAATTCAGAATCGATTTATTACCTCAAGCTGGCCCTGTTGCTAAAGCACCCTACCGACTTGCACCATCCGAGATGCAAGAATTATCCAATCAGTTGCAAGAATTGTTGGATAAAGGATTTATACGTCCTAGTTATTCCCCGTGGGTTGCACCTGTACTATTCGTGAAAAAGAAGGACGGGAGCCTTAGAATGTGCATTGATTACAGGGAATTGAACAAGTTGACAATAAAAAATAGGTATCCTCTTCCCCGAATTGATGACCTGTTCGACCAACTGCAAGGTGTGAGCTATTTCTCAAAAATTGATCTTAGATCGGGATACCATCAGGTTAGAATTCAGGAGGAGGATATCCCAAAAACCGCATTCCGGACTCGCTACGGCCATTACGAGTTCTTAGTTATGCCTTTCGGGCTAACAAATGCGCCAGCAGTGTTCATGGATCTCATGAATCGAGTCTGTAAACCCTACCTCGATAAATTCGTCATCGTGTTTATTGACGATATTTTGATATACTCGAAGAGTAAAGAAGAGCACGAACAACACTTAAGATTAATTTTAGAGCTTCTAAATCAGGAGAAGTTGTATGCAAAATTCTCCAAGTGTAACTTCTGGTTACAAGAAGTGCAATTCCTTGGTCACGTTATAAACCATCAAGGAATACACGTTGATCCAAGTAAGGTTGAAGCAGTTAAGAATTGGCAAGCGCCTAAATCGCCAAAGGAAATCCGCCAATTCTTAGGCTTAGCTGGATATTATCGTCGATTTATAGAGAACTTTTCCAGCATCGCCCAACCTTTAACCCTTCTGACCCAAAAAGATCGAAAGTATGAATGGGGTGAAGGGCAGGAAACGGCGTTTCAAACGCTAAAACAAAGATTGTGCCAAGCGCCGATCTTAAGTCTCCCCGACGGAGACGATGGTTTTGTCGTGTATTGTGACGCATCCCGGAGAGGGTTAGGATGCGTGTTGATGCAAAATAATAAGGTTATAGCCTATGCTTCTCGACAGTTAAAAATACACGAGAAAAATTACACCACTCATGACTTAGAACTGGGAGCAGTTATCTTCGCACTTAAAATCTGGAGACATTACCTCTACGGTACAAAGTGCACCATCTTCACCGATCATAAAAGTTTGCAACACATATTCGATCAGAAAGAACTGAATATGAGGCAACGAAGATGGGTCGAGTTATTAAGCGACTATGACTGTGACATCCGTTATCACCCCGGCAAAGCTAACGTCGTAGCCGATGCCTTGAGTAGGAAGGATCGGGTTAAGCCATTGCGGGTGCGAGCGCTGGGGATGATAGTCCAGTCGAACCTTTCGGATTTGATTCGAGTCGCTCAACGCGAGGCGTTGAAAGAGGAACAAATGGAAAAAGAAGGACTTTACGGTAACGAGAAGAATTTCGAACAGCGCGTGGACGAAATTCTCTATTTCAAAAATCGGATTTGGATCCCGACCCTCCACGACCTTCGTGAATTAATCATGGACGAAGCGCATAAATCAAAATATTCCATACATCCGGGATCGGATAAGATGTACAAGGATGTGAAGGAGTTTTACTGGTGGCCGGGTATGAAAAAGGATATAGCCACATACGTCGGCAAGTGTACGACGTGTGCGAGGGTTAAGGCGGAGCACCAGAAACCCTCGGGGATGTTACAACAACCGGAAATTCCTGAATGGAAGTGGGAGCAGATCACGATGGATTTTGTGACACATCTCCCCAAGACGTCCCGAGGACATGATGCAATTTGGGTAATCGTGGATCGATTAACCAAAACAGCACATTTTATCCCGATTAGAAATAATTATAACACAGAGAGACTTGCGCAGATTTATATAAATGAAATTATGTCTCGTCATGGGATACCCATCTCAATCATCTCCGATCGGGATAGCCATTTCACCTCCAAGCTTTGGCAAGCTGTGCAAGAAGCGCTGGGAACGCATATTAATCTAAGCACAGCTTACCACCCTCAGACCGATGGTCAGTCTGAGAGGACCATCCAAACCCTGGAGGATTTGCTTCGTGCATGTGTACTGGATTTTAAGGGAAATTGGGATCAACATCTCCCACTCGTTGAATTTTCCTATAATAACAGTTACCATAGCAGTATAAAGGCAGCACCTTACGAAGCATTGTATGGACGGAAGTGCCGATCACCACTCTGCTGGACTGAAGTGGGCGACACACAGGTTATTAGATCAGATCTGGTCCAGGAAACGACCAGCAAAATCCTTGAAATTAAGAACAATCTGAAGGCCGCACGGGATCGGCTGAAGAGTTACGCCGATACCCGTAGAAAACCGTTATCATTTGAGAAAGGTGATAAAGTGTATTTGAAAGTATCACCTTGGAAAGGAGTAGTCAGATTTGGAAAGGCGTGGAAGTTAGCCCCTAGATACATTGGACCATTCGACATTACTGCAAAAATCGGTCCTGTAGCATACCGATTAGAACTGCCTGATGAATTAAGTGCAGTTCACAACGTGTTTCACGTGTCGAACTTGAAAAGGTGTCTGTCGGATGAGACATCGATGTTACCCTTAGAGGGTGTCCAAATAAGTGATCAGCTTAATTTCGTAGAGGAACCCATAGAAATAGTGGACGGGAAAATCAAGCAACTTAGACACAATAAGATCTCGTTGGTCAAGGTTAGATGGAACTCGCAACGAGGCCCAGAATATACATGGGAACGAAAGGACAAATTTCGGAAGAAATACCCCCACCTATTTCCTCAAAAAGAAGTAGTTGACGCGTAAAATTTCGAGGAAGAAATTTTTATAACGGGGGAGAATGTAACGATTCCGGCAAATTCAGGTATACCCTAGCCGAAATGTACCATTTATGTATTATTTAAAACTAAATATATGAATTATAATGTGTTTGTACGAGTATATAAGATTCACAGTACGAATTATACTCGAATGTACAGTTAGTCGTATTGGAATTACGATTAACCGATGAACGGTTATTGAAACCCGAACGAATCAGGGATTACGTCATAGATGAAATATATGATGTTTAGTAAGGTTTACGAAGTATTAAGGCTTCGGGATAAGTGAATTATAGCACAGAAAAAGGATTTCGATTTATTAGTACATCGGTACGTTAAACGAAACCTTTAACATCAAACCAAGCAAGAGACGATCGATCAAGCCGAAAAAGATGCACAACTACCGACAATATGATATGTTAAGTCAATAAATGTCATGGTTTAAGTTTTTAAAGTTTTTAAATCGGTTTTATATAAATTTTATTTTTAAGCCGAAAAACGACCGTTTTGGCCTCGTTTTGAGCGGAATTAAACGTTTAACCGAAAAACGAACTGAACCAGATTATCCACAACATTATCCGGATTACACAATCCGAATGTGTGGCCAAGGTTTGAGATGTGGGCCCCACCCCACACCATACTAGGACCGATCGGTCCATAGTCACACACACACACACTTCATTTTCTTTTTTCTAACATCCCAACTCCACAATCCTCTCAACACTCTTCAACATTCATCCAAATCCTTGATTTTTAACAAGAATCATAAGGTAAAAACATGGTTATAATGGTTGATTCATAGTTTTGATTCCATGATCTTAAGTTGTTTGCAAGAGAATGAAGTTTCAAGTGAAAACCCGAGATGAAACCGATTCTTGCATGATCAAGTGATGTATACAAGTTATACAAGGGATCTTGGTCCAAGAAAGGATTTAAAAGAGTCAAAAACGAATTTTTACGGTTAAAATCTTTGTTTTGATGTCTTAACCGAAACCATGAAAGAAATGGCTTGATTGTGGGTATAACTTGCTTGGTGTGGTGTTGTTGTGCTTGTAGGTGTTGTATCTAGTTGCTAGCAAGGCTAGAAAGCAAGATCTTTGCGATCTAAAGCTAGAAACACAAGGTAGTTTGGTTTTTCGTATGATTTGTAAGAGTTCGACAGATTGTGGTAGACTTAGAGTTGAGTCATGAAATTTCACAGAGATGATCTAAACATGAAAATATGAGATCTGTGTAATTTTGGTAATTTTTGAATAAAGGATGAATATTTGGTGAATTTAATGCTCGGTTTTGGCTAAAAATGGTGAAAAATAGCTAAACATCATGAAAAATTCTGGAAAAATTCAGATAAGCTTTTTATAACATATAAAAGTCACACACAAAATTTCAGGTCCATTGGAGAAGTCTAAGTAGGCTTTTCGGTAAAACTAGATCTAGGGTTTCTAGCTCGGTTTTGGTAAAAATGGCATGAAAAATGAGTTTTTGGTTCTGTAAAAATTATTGGGAACTATGTGGATGGCAGGAGTGATCCCAGAAAAATTTGGGATTTTTCTAAGGTCATTTGGTATTTTCGACATATTTGGTGTTTAAATGACGTTTAAAAATAGATAAATAAATGTTAAAAATAGAGATTAAATCTGGAAATATTTTTATAAAATTCCTTACTATCAAAAACTGAATTGTGCAAAATTTCAAGATCCGAGACTAAACGGATATTTATTTGTGCTAAATGGAACTTAAAAACAAACTATTAAAGCTTAAAACGCGTAAACCGGCAAAGTTCGCCTAAGCGAGCTGACTGGTGTATAAAAACCCTAAAAATGGACTATTTTCATGAAACTAAGTTAATCAAGTAAAAATAAGTCATCCGAAAGTAATTCGGATGATTTGGGTAATTTTACCCGATTTAGCAGTTTCCGGTATACTAAAGACGGAAACGGGCCCCGCGGCCAAACGGGGTGTCTAAACCGAGCTCTAATTTCACCACTTTAATTAAAATATCAGTAACAACTATTTTCGGGTCGTATGTGACCAAACTCATTTTTGAAAACATAAAGACGGTTAACCGTGCTAGGCACGCAAAACGAGAAAACAAACTAATGGTAATTTTGACTAAAGAACTCTAAGTGATATCACAATCTAAGTCCTGAGAAGTGTATCGGGGTTAACATTGTCCCCGGATCGTGTACAGTACTGGGTTAACAGTGTCCCCAGACGTACCGGTTAACACGAATTTAAGTTATATTAATAGAAATTGTGTAGTAACGACTTAGGGATCGTATTACAGATCCGGGCCGGTAGCTGTTCACAGTATTACATCTTGCTCACGAAAAGGTGAGTTTCACGAGCCCCTTTTTACTGAACTGTTTTAAATATTTTCCCGAGGCGGAAAGCATGTTTATATCAAAATGTTTAAGTACATGCTGATCGCATGGAAATGAATGTATTTATATATGTTTTATTGTACGGGAATCGTACGGAAATGTACTAAGATGGTAATTGTCTGAGTTGCTAACATTGTAAGGCCCCACAACACGAGTGATTAGCTAAAAGCCGGTTGAGTGTGAATAGTACTATTGGTCTGACAAACCCAACTGGTCCGGCATGGATTTGCTGATGTTTCCCAGCCAGTTGCACATGTCTATTTTGGGTGTTATATATATTTTGCTATGTAATGTTAGACATAGCGGTTTGGGGCAGTTCCGTGGACGGGGGATATGTCACGGGTCCGTGGGCGGGGGATATGCCACGGGGATTGTGTGTGATAGTCAGAGGTTTCGCTTGTGGGCTCAGCATAATTACATCGCTAATATAAGATCTATTATAATAAATTGTCAATGTTTATTTAAATCTGTGAAACTCACCAAGTATTCGTAGTTGACCCGTTTTTCTTTCCATGCTTTCTAGGTACCCCCAAATTGGAATGAGTGATACGTGCTTGATGATGTGTGCTATTTGTGGAAGATTAAGGATCTATATTTTGCATTAAATATGTTAATGTACTATCGGTAAAACTTATGTGATAACACCTAGATAGTAACGAAACTCGGAACAATGTAATTCGTTTAAATTAATGTAGTGGTGTTTTCTTTATAAGCAATGCTGTTGATATCAGATGTGTCTGTTGCATCCCGTGTACGTTTCCGCTGCGGTTACGGGGTGTTACAGTCGTTGAGTAGCTTAATTGACTTGACATGAAGCACCATGAGAAGTTGCATGAGTAGGAGCAGTTGAGGTAGATTGATTTGGAATAGCTTGAATAGGTTGAGTTTGCATAACAGGGGATGGAGCAAAATAGGCATGGTACACTTGAGCTTGGGGGTGCGGAGCTTGATAGAATTGGGTTAAGTAAGGTTGACATGGATTGATAGGAGGAGCTTGAAGGACATGAGGTGGTTGAGTTTGAACTTGGTGAGCATGGGTCAAGAAGTAGGGTGTAGTCATCGTTTGGGCTTGATGGGCATGGATATGTTGAGGGCACATATTACGAAGATGTTTTGGGTCTCCACAATGATAGCAAGCACGGGTATTAGAAGCATCGGGTTGAGCCTGTGAGGTGGCTTGTGCATTAGGCGGGATACAGCAAGTGTTAGCAAGGTGGCCATAAAAATTGCATTGGGTGCATAGTCGGCAAGGGGTTTGGGGAGAGTGATGAAAGTTACACTTGGCACATAGGGGATGAGGACCAAGGTAAGTCTTTTTGTTCGGGACAGTTTGGTTTTGGTTAGGAGGAGGTTGGTTATTGGGCTGGTTAATGGCATAGGCTTTATGCTTGTTGTTGTGGTTGTTGTTGCGGCGATTGTTTTTGTAGGAAGCAGGTTTGGGTTCGGCTTTAGCATCAGATGTTGAGTCGGTTTCAGTCTTGTCAAGATTAGGCTTGAAATCCTTGCGAGACAAGGTTCCATCCCTAACATGACTATCAGTGAGAGAGGCAGCTAGGTCCATCGCCTCAACAATGGTTAACGGGTTACGACTCATCACGGCATCACGGAAAATGATCGGAAGACCGCGAATGTACTTCTGAATACCGCGAGTCTCGAGGGTTACCAAATGGGGCACAATACGGCTAAGCTCGCGAAATCGGTTAGAGTAGGAGGAGTTATCCCCACCAATCTGCTTAAGTTCGCAAAATTCAGCCTCTAATCTCTGTAGTTCGTGTTCCGGCAAAATTCCTTCTTCATTGCCTCCTTAAGTTCTTCCCAAGGCATAGACACGACCAAATCGGACCCTTGTTCGTTCCTCAGAGCATTCCACCAGATGAAATCTCGACCCTCAAAACGGCTAGAAGCAAACTTAGTCCGTTTGGCATTCGGACATTCACAGTAGATAAATATGTTATCCATTTCCTCGAACCATTGAAGCAAAGCGGTGGCATTTTCCTCACCACGGAAAGATGGATGTTTGGTGCTCAAAAAGTTACGGAAGTCATGGTTATTGGGTACGGCCGAGGTGGTTGAACCGTTGGAGTTAAGGCTCTGGATTTGGGTGACAGTTGTGGGCATTACAGCAGAAAATTCCTAGGTAATTCTAGCAGCCAAGCGGCGATCGCTTGAACCAGATGAACGTTGGTGACGACAGTGATTTCTTAGAGACGACATTCTATTGGGATAAAAAAAGAGGATTTGTAAGATGAAGGATAAATTGAGGAAATCATAAGAATAGTAAAATGTTTAATTATGTGAAAATAATAATGTTGTCTTAAGAAGTGAGGGGATTTTCACCACAAAGACTAAATGTAACAGATTATAAGATGAGGGGGGTACATTGCGTAAATAGTTATTAAATGATGTAGTCAATAAGATTAATGTGTGATGACTACATAAGGAGTTAAGTCAGTTTAAAATTTAGATTATTAAATTTACAATAAACTAACGAAATATAAATTATGGATGTTGGCCTCCCATGAGCTTTCCATGGCTATTTGAATAGCCCGACGAACTAACGAAAAACAACTGAGTTGGACAGCCCATGAGCGTTACATGGCAATTTGATTGTCCCAACTAATTAACGAATTAACAATGCAATGAAGTTTGTCGGCCCAATGAGCGTTACACGGCGTTTTAACCGACCAAACTAGATAATGAACTATCGAAATAAATATGGGTAGTCGGAGTATCTTGTGAATCACCACGTTTGATTACTCCAACAAAAATACGAAAACAAGTTAAGAAATGGATAGTAGGAGTGTCCATAGGTTCCATGGATTTTTCACCCAACTAACCATTTAAATAACGGAACACAAAAATCGGGAAAACGTAGTTTAGCCACAAACCACCGTGAATTCGGTTTAAAATTATTATAGGGATACAACCACTAATGTGACACTCGTCAATTTCATGTTAACTCCGTTAACCGAACTCCGTTAATTTAAACTTAAGATCACACGAACTGTAACTCATATCTCATTACATTTAAATTAAGGTTTCAATGACGCATGACAATCACTACACAAGTAGTCTTTCGGAATTTCTCCAAAACACACACGAGTCGACTCAAACCGTTGGTGAACAAACAATAAACATTATAAAAAAGTACTTGACGTAATTACGTGTTATGTTCATATGTGATTCATGTTTGCCTGTATAAAAATTATATTATGGATGAAAAAGAATAGTTTGTGCTAGGATTAAACTAAATAGAAATTGAGGGTGCAAGTTGTACCATGATTATTATTTAAACAAATTATTCACCAAACCCTAATCCTTTCCCCCCTCCCTCTCACGGCAGCCCCCATACCCCCTCTCCTCTTGTTCGACCAAGACCACAAGCACACACACACACACGCATACAAGTCGATTTCAAGCTTGATCGAAGGATTAAGAAGCTAACTAGGTAAAATAAACACCTTATCTAATCCATTCTATCAATTAATTGCATGATTAAACCTGTAATCATAAACCCTAAGTGCTAAATATGTTATTTGTTGATGAATTAGGGTTACATGCATGATTGTTAGTTCATAGGTTAATTGTATGTTGAGTTTTGATGAAAACTGATGCTGGACAGATTCTTAAATTCGTGTTTAGATAACTGTAACTCGATATTAATTACATGTTTTGATGTGTTTGTTGATTCTATAATATACTAGGTCGAGTCTAGTTTCTGAAAAGTCCGAGTTTGTAAATTTTGGACTTGTAAAAGTTAATTTTTATTATTTTACAAAACTGTTGTGCAAGGCTGATTCTGGAGACCTGCTGTTAGGCTGTTTTGCGATTTAGATATCTCATAAACGACAAGACCAAATGGGTTGGTTCCACTTCCGGAAGTTAATATTTTGAGTTAGAAATCTAACCCAATTGGTCTTGCATTAATTGGATTTGTCATTTAACGGGAATAACAAATAACATTCTGTTGCGCATGATAATGATTGCTGTGTGTTTACTGTGATGTTTTGATCATTGTGACAAAACCGTATATGATAAAAATATTTTTAGAAACCTAACTCACGTGTGCTTCTGTGATGATTTTTGGTGATTTATTTGACATGTTAGGATTTATGAATAAGAGTAATCTTTTCGAGTGAAAATCTGCCTGGACAATTTAGCTGCTGTATTACTTGAACTGTCATGAAAAGTGCATAACTGATCGATGTTTGCTATGTTTTGACCAAATTGCCCTTGTGGGGGATAATTTCTCGTAATGTACAATGTTAATACTTGACACTTAAGTAGTTGTTCACACATGTAACGTATCACCAACGTGTTTGTCGAGTCGCACTTATTTCACAAATGGAACACGAAACGCATCTCATGCATAAGTTGTATGTGTCGAGTCTAGGGACTCACTCGTAGTTCAATGCTTAGAAAATCTCGTTTTTGTTTTTAGAACACTAATGAGGATTTTCTGTGACGCACACCTTTCTCGGATCTTTTTGGTTATCTTCGCAAACAGTGAGTTTCACGTCCCCTTTTTACTCTTTTAAACGCTTTTATTTGGGGGAGATAACATACTCCAACGCTGTAGATTTTGTTTAGTTTTTATATATCACTTGTACGGCTAAGTGGCAAACAAACCAACCAAAGTCCTTCATAACATCGAACCGGTTAATATTTGTATAATAGCGAGTCACTGTTGAGTAGTACCACTGGGTTTGACAAACCCCACCCAACTCTAAACTCGACTGTAGGTCGAGGGGGTGTAATCTTGGCTAACACATTACTATGGTCGTGGTTGACATGGTGGCAAGGCAATTGATAAACAGTCAGCTTCGGTGTCGAACACTTAGTAATACATGCTTGATAGGTTAGCTACCTATTGATATATAATTGACTTAACACTATCTGGTAACGCAAACGCAAACGCAAACGTAAACGCAAACACAAACGCAAACGCAAACACTTTATTTATATAAACATGTGAACTCACCAACCCTGTGTTGACACTTTTAATATGTTATTCTCAGGTAGCCGAGGCGGGCGCGCGCTATAGGAACATGCATTCGCTAAACACCATCGCTTGAAAACTTCTTTTAATTTTTATCTTAATAACTTGGGTTTTTAAGTCGTCCTGTGTGGCGCAAACTTTTTGGTTTACAATTTACGCTTCCGCATTTTATTCAAGACTTAATGTCTTGTTGGTTTGAAAACTTTAAACATGGTGTTTGATTATAACTAATGATTCCGATCCTGTAAGTTCACACCCTCTGACGGTAAAACTCCGTTAGTGGATTTTGAGGGTGTGACAACTAATTTGGTCACGGTTGACAGCTTAGGGTGTCGATCATATGGCATTTATGGGTCTCGCTCGGGTCCATAGGGTTGAGTACTGTGGTCAAGTTATCACCCAGGTAAGGGATAGCGTCTTACCTTTGGTTCTTGGAACCGTTTTGCCAGTGCCCAACTCAAAGCTTATCTTCCCCTTTCATTTATCATAGGGACATGCCACATAACCTAGCCCTAAGGTGAACGAGTGAAAACAACATGTGGAAATTCTTAAGGAATTTCCCATAAATAAAAGCAATCTAATTTTTGAAAAGTTTTCTTTGAATGTTGAAGCATAGCCTAGGAGTTTGTGTGTGTGTTTCCATAACAATACAATAATTAATAAATAATTACCTAGGAAAGCTGTAAACAATCAAATAGAACACGTAAGGTAGACATATAAGCGCGTATATGGCTCCTAAACATGTGTCTAAGGAAATCTCTTACGGCCTATCTTAAACCTTCGGCTCTGATACCAATCTGTCACACCCCCAACCTACGGCGGAAATGCCTGGGCGTGAACTGATTTTCCTAGCTCTCTAGGTACTATCATGCAATATTAAATGTTTCGATATCTATTAAATAAATTTCCAAATAACAAACTTCCATACAAAATCCAAATACACAAGTACATATATCAATCAATAACAATATGTCTCATTAAGTTTTCTTCTAGCATAAATCCTTAAGTGATCTTGTACTTCACATCAAATGAATACCTTCATATGCGTTGAAAATAGAATGGTTTTGTCAACATAAGGTTGAGTGAGCAACACACCATTTTAAATATTCATATAAAAAATAAGTATTTGCAAGAAGTCATATGAGTATAACAAATTAACCAAATGAGCAAGTATAACTGAGATGTCGAGAAACACAAAGCTATAACGACTGGCGTATGATCATACTAGACTGAGATTATGTTGAATCTCTCCGAATGCGAAAGCATATAAGCACATAAACAAGTAAAGTATAAGTTGTTAACACATAAGACAAAAGTTGCAGTTTTGAGTATAAGTATATATGAGAAACACAATTTACGCATATGTCCCCAAAACATGAGAAAAATAAGTAAAATAGGGGAATGTGGTACTCACCTCAAAGACGAACAAAAGTGATTAAGATAATGAGAATGTGGGAATTTACACGCGAATGTTAAAGCCTATTGAGGAAACAAAGAGAAAACGAATACGTTAAAGTAAAATACAAGGTTTACAATGACGACTAGATAAACAATGTTAAGTTAATATTATAATAATATAACATCAAATATAAGAATTTATTATATAAAATAATTATCTTGTTTCATGAAAACATATCATAGAAAATATTACTTTTAATTTTTATAAATATAAGTCTATATATATAGAGAGAACTCCTTTTAAAGAGATCTAGGGGTGAGATCTAGAGAGAACTCCTTTTAAAGAGAGAACTAGAAAACTAATAAGAAATTATTTTTAACTATTTTAAAAAAATTATTTTGTGATTTTTTTTCTTTCCTCCTTCAAATAAGATATTGTTCCTTCAAAAAACCGTCGATGTAATGCGTATGTGCATTAATGTGTATTGTATATATAAAATAGTGTTTTATTGCATATAATACAACACAAATATATTATCCAAATACACACTATTGAATATATGCAAATACGACACTAATAATTGTATGCAAAACACATTATCGCATATATGTAATACAACACTAATGCAAATATACAATACAAACAACTATATATATGTTATTCAACACTATTTCAAATATCAAAATGCACACTATTGCACATTCGCATTATAAAAAAAGTCGGTGTATTGCATATATGCATTACTCGTTTAATTTTTTTTTAATTAAATTAAAAATATTTCATTATTAGTTCTTTAGTTCTCTCCAAAAAGGAATTCTCTCATGATCCTCTCCCTATATATATATATATATATATATATATATATATATATATAGGTTGGGGTTAAAATAAAAAGTGGAGTGTGTAAAAAAAGTGTAAGAAGTAATATAGTGCATTAGATATGTTGATCTGATGGTGGATATGGAAAGTGTTTTTATTGTGTGGTGTGTTTATTTTAGCTATTGTGTGTTTATTGTGCAGTGTGTTTTATTAGATCTAATGATGAAAACAAACTTTCTACACTTTTTAGGAAAAACTTAGTTCTTAATATAACCTTGCTCTATATATATTTACACACATATATGCTTATGTAAACATGAGTTAAATAAGTATTAAAAGGTCGGGTTTTATTAAAATAACCTTTATTAGTTATTATTATCATTAGTCAAATTAATTAATTGCTTAAAACAATAAATACAAAAAAACCAAAAAACAGAAAACGGGATGGCAAGGTCTCGAACCCGCGACCTGCCATTCCCTAACCAAGGCACAAACCAACTGAACCAACCATACGTGATGTTATAATCTTATAAAACATTAAATAAAAAGAACAGAAACTGATCAGAATACAAAATAAACCCTAACAACATCAATTCGATCCATCCCGACACAATCAATCAAACTGATGTTGGGGCTATTGATCAACATCAAATCGCGAATCTAACCATATGCTTAATTACCTCAAACGAAGATCGGACGTGGGTGAATTAGATCAGAACAGGGCCGGCGAAATAAGTGTATGAACGAGTAAGTAAACGTGAAAGTTAATATAATTACGTATAGGGCTATTGTTGGCGACGGCTGACGGAAGGTTGGTGTGGATTTAATTGTGTTTATCATCATCGTTTATATAGAATTAGGATTTAGGGTTTCGAACGATTTATTAAATATGGAAAACAAATCATAGTTTGATATATTTACTTGTATAGGATGTCGGTTTAGGCCGAGATTGATGAATGTAAACGATTTCCAAAATCAAATCCATCAATTAAACGAGAATTGAGGTCCAAGTTAGTGGAAGTTGAATTCGGGTTCAAGAAAACTAATATGGGTCGGGTTTGGGTATTAGGATATCAAGATTATCATATGGGTTATAATATAAGTTACAACTAGGTCCTTGGTGATTGGGATTGAAGGTATATGAGGCTAAAACTTATATTTTGGGTTAAAAGTGTAAAATTAAACAATTTAATATTAATAAAATTTTCAAACTAATTCGATAACGAAATATTTTTAATAAAAATAACCCGAACCTTGAACCGAGTCGGGTGAAAGTATAAATCGAAAAACCCAAGTTGTTACATTTTGTTTATTTTAAATTGTCGATTTTCGCAACGTATTTGTCTGTTTGTTGTTTTCATTTTAAATATGATAATTTGTTTGGGCGTTGGCAAATTTTACTTCAAATACCATAACGAACGTAAGCAGCACCGTTTCACTTGTGACGACTAGTCGTCGTAACGTCCGGATTTTACCGACCGGATAAACGCCATTTAAAATATGTTGTAATATAAACCATGCGACTTTTATGAGTGTTTACAAATTTTATTTTATTTTTGGTTTAGTGACAATACCATAACAAATTCAAATGACGCATCGTGTGGTTTTTTTTTTGTTTATTTTAATTGTCGATTTTTGTTGCGTGTTTGTTTGTTTTTTTTTCATTTTAAATATATTAATTTGTTTAGGCGTTGGTGAATTTTAGTTCTTGTACCGTTGAACGTAACCGGTACCGTTCGATTTGCAACGACTCGTCACTGCAACGTACGGGTTTTACCAATCGGATAAACGTTTTTTGTATAGTCCCAATACCATAACAAATTCAACCGATGCCAATCCAGTTTGTCTCGCTTTGATCATAAGTTGTATATATATCAATGTTATTATGGATATTTACGGATTTATTTTTTATTCAATGTCGTTGCCATGTCAAAGTCAGTGTGACCGACCGAGTTCACAAAGGGTTTTGGGGTTTGATAATATATCAAATATTGATTTAAGTGTGGAGAAGAATCAAAAGATAGGTTAACCGAATTGGCACCGCTGCGTCGGCATCGCAACGCGACGGGCTTACATTTAGTTAATACCAAATAACGATTTGCACATGAGGGGCAACCAAAGTAATATTCCACGTGACATACTTTTCGTTGTCGATCTACTACCACCACCCACTATAAGTGGAAGATTAACCCTTCTCAGATTTTCTTCCCCGAGCTCTACTTATTACCGATTATTCCGATCACTTTTCATATTGATTTGCACGACGAAGGGTGCTACAGCAAACCCTCCTTTCCCATTACAAAGAAAGCGTCGCTTGAATTTTATAGATTTAGCTCATCCCATTTTGAACTCAAGGTCATCAGAGAAAACATCCTTGTTGAATCCCCGCTCTAAACGGGTTCTGTTTTGAGGTTTCTTTATTTGCGTCATCCGTGGAAACCAGACTCAGCCACATGGTAAATGACTTATATTATTTTTTCGTGGTAAATGACTTATATTATTTTTTCGTCTTGAGTAGGGATGAGAAAATTCAGTACCGGTACTGATTTGGTACCGTAGGTACCGAATCAGTACCAAAGTTTTGACTTTCGGGATAGGTACGGTACCGGTATCTCCCAAATTTTTACCTCGGTATCGGTACTATCCCGGTACCGTAGCGGTACCAAACCGATATTTAGGTACCGGTACCAAAAATTTGCGATTTTCGAGATCAGTATTTTCGGTATCGGTACCGAGCTCATCCCTAGTCTAGAGTTGTTGGCATATAGGGATTGTCTAAACGAAGGAGCCGAGTATCAACTCATAGAGCTCAAAACAATATGATGCTTAGCATCAATTCATACTTGAGCTCACAATCACATGATGAGTTAAACTCAACTACAAACCAAATGTTAATTTTCATTGTTTATATAATTAACTAGCTTTTAAATCCGTGTATTACACGAGATTTGTTAAATAATAAAAGAATAAGGTTTCTATTTGAAATAAATAAATAAAGAAAATTAAAAGTAAAAAAGAAATGAAATATATTGTACAAACAATAAGAAGTCTGGAATGTCAAATTTATAAATTTGATAAAACCTTTTTATATACAACATTTGTTATATTATCACATGTATTCAAATCGGCCTCCAATATAAATGAATGTAACCATGTCTGCTAGTTACCTTGAAAAATGCAACATATAATGTTCATGAGAAAAAAACGAACATCGAAGGAACAAAACAACCTTAGAAAAAAGATTGTTATTTACTATTTTATACTTGTTTTTCATATATCTACTTGTTTGATCTTCAACCAATATTTTATTTTAATTTTGTGACTATTTTATAACCTAATTACCAAAATGGTTTTGGCCCATGACCTATTAATAGCCAGTGGCAGAACCACATTATCAACACCGGGTTCGGCCGAACCAGGTCTTCTTTCGGTTTTATATATAACCTATAGTGTAAAATTAATGAGCGAATCTATTCTTTTTCGGTGAGCGAACCCCGTATCGTTTAAAAATATATATATTCGAACCCACTAATTATCAAAAATTAGTTTTATTTTTTAATAACAAATATTCTTTTTATAATATATAAAGAGCTTTTTAAAAAACTATAAAAATTAGTAACAAACATTATACATGGGCCAATAATAACCCATATATAGATTATTAAAATGGCCAAAATTATTAATTCAATGGTTCAGTAAGCCCAACCTAATTAACATTCTTAAACGTAATACATAAATAAAGTATAAATAAACAAACTAAAGCATCGGCCATCGCCTCAACAACCGATCAACTTCTTCTATCGACCAGACGACCATTGCCTCCTTCGGTGGTTTGCTTCAAGGTTTCAACCAACGCCAATAACCAACATCCGTTAATCTAGCGTTTGTGAAATGTTTTTCTTCAACGAAGCATGTGAAGACGCATTGTGTAATCATTTGGGTGATGATTATATAAATAATGCTTGTATTTGTTATATTGAAAATAAGTTCCTTTTCAAAGTCGGGATTGATGATATCGTCTTCAAAACATGAAGTGCATAGAGAGCAATAATAATATGTATTATCTTTTAATTTAATATGACTTCTAATTTTATTGAATTTTAACGATATATTTTTGTCATGGAAATGTTATTTTATTTATCTGACCGAATAATCAACCGACCCAACCCATTCAGGCACGAAAACATTGACACTAGAAAACATCAAGCATCGAAAAGTACCGAATCCGTAGGAAATATTTTCTGGCTTCGTCACTGTCGATAACTAGTATGAATGAGATTATATATTAGAATACTAGGTTAATGACCCGTGTACGACACAGGTGGAAATATAAAAAACTTCTAACAAACACATGTAATCTGAAATGACAACATAATTTGTAATATGTTATTTGGGACGACAACATGATATTTAGTTGTAATAATACGGGTATGAAAACAAAAGATTGTCAAACATAAAGTTAAACCAAAATTAACATTCAATGTACAATGTTTAGAAACATAATAAAAAGTTGAAATTATATTATTCATAAACTACTAAATATTTCCTTATAAATCTTGTTTGTTGTTTTATTCGTAGTTTTGCCTTCTTTGTCTAATATAAGCATTTTAATACCATTTCTACTATTCATTCCTGATAAAACTACATAAAGTTGACCATATATAAATATCGGGTCTCTCAAGTATATAGAGACTGTGACATTGACTTTTATTAATGTTCATTAAAAAACAACAAAATAATTAAATATGGTAACATATAATCACAGACTCAAAATAATTAAATGTAATAACATAAACACTTACAAACAGTATAATAACATTAACTTAATAATAGTATAAATGAAAATAAGAAGATAAACAATAATGAATAAATCTTTAAAGTCACTACAAACAGACTCGCATGAATATAAATCTTTAAGGTAACCACAAACAGACTTACATGCCTAGAATTATAAATTCTATTTTGTAATACAACTATTAACTTGTGAAAAAAATTAAAGTCACTACAAGCAAGACGACAACCGGTTATATTAAACAAACAAACAAACTTAAATGCCTAGCCTACCACGCCCCATGCCCTCAGAAGCTCCTTCAATGATTCCCGGAAGATCAAGTAAGTGAATATTAGTACCATTGTAGTGAATAATCCCATGGATACATGTTAGTGTTGTAAATTCGTATGATGAAGCTTCTAATAATGTTCTAGTCAACATAGTTAAGAGCACATATTTTCCCACACAGTATAAAAACAAAATATCAAAACACTAAGAAGTGATGATAATCAGATCATGTATTTATACTCGGGATACACATTTTAAGCTAAACTTAACATCTGAATTAAAAATTTAATGCCTAAAATAGCAATAACACTACCATCATATTGAAATCCACCTTTTAATCACTCAAATGTAGAAAAATAATATAGAATCAATATCCACAACACACCGTTAAAACCCAACTAAATCAATAACCTTTTACATTGACCCGTTTTGAGTCGAACAAAATCAATACAATTTAAAAATGACCCGTTGACCAGAACTAAACTGAAACCCTTATAAAACCAAAGCAAATCGAAACCAATTTTAAATAAACCAATTTCACCCGAACAAAATCGATGTGTTAAATGACCCGTTTTTACCTGAAGCAAATCTTTACCTTTTTAATATGACTCGTTTTGAGCCAAACCAAATCGATATTTTTTTAAAAAGATCCATTAAAACTCAAACCATGTCGATAAGTATACTTACATAGATGGAAACGGATTCAAAATCAAGTTTCTTTTACAGTCGTATTCCAAATATCATGTACAAGAAGATTGTGTTGCGTTACCTCGGCCTTCGAATCAACTATGTGTTTCTGAAAGAAGAGAAAAACAAAAATATCAATAACATGAAACCGATATGGAAAAAATATCACTTTCTTCAAAAACCATAATATTTCAATACCAAATCCTCAACATAAACTGCCAAAATCATGAAAACAATAAACTAAAAAAAATAAAATTAGCATGTTGCATAATCATTAAAACATCATACATCTACAAATCAACATATAACATCAAAGAAGACAATTTCTTTAAAAAGAATTATTTGAGCATTTTCAGTTAAAAAATTGGCAATTTATGATTTAGCAAAACTAAACTAAATTAAACCATCTTCGATTAGTTAAAATTACAAAACATGAGAAACGATCAATGTTATAAGCTTCATGTTTCTTATTAACAAATGTACTAGTTTTGTTAATCAGATTATTTTTTAAGTGAATTGTTTAAATGGGTTAAGTGATAAATGAAAAAGAAATCAGATAAAATCAAACTAATAAAAAAATCAACTAACGATTTATCTCCTAAATTTGCGTCTATATGTAACATCCCAAATATTATAATATTAAATAAAGAAAGTTGTGTTAACTTGTCGTGTGTTAATTAATATTAACTAGCATGTAATAAGGAAAAGATCATGGACTTGGATTAACTAAGATGAATTAAAGGGTAATGGGCCTTAGGTCCATGGGCTTTAAGGGATATAAATACCCCCTTAAACCATCCTAAAACCCTAATTCTCATTTCCATCTTTCCATAATCTCTACACACTCAAAAACACACACACCTCTTTGTTAATCGCGGTCGAGAGAGGAAAGGGAAGAACGAGATAGTGAGAGCGTGATTATTAATATATCTTCCATATACAAGATATACGCAAGATCTGGAGTTCATAACCGAACTAACCGCGACCAAACGAATTCGGCAAGGTATGTTTTTAAGCATAAAGTTCACGTTTTTATGAACGTTTAGCATCGAAACTTAAACGTAGAATAGATCGGGTAGAAATGAACCATAAAGTTGTAAACTTGTTGATAAAATGAACTTAATGGATCTGCAAACATGTGCGGCTCGTCTAAAATGAACCCTAGATCTAGTATTAAACGTTAGCCTTAAGGGTTCATACTTTATATTAAAAACGGATCATGTTTGGGCCGCAATCGGACTAAGGGATGGCTGAGATTAGAGCCGAACCATAAACGAGCGGATTAAGGGTTGTAAAACGCTGATAAAACGAACCCGGGCAGCAGCAGCTCGCTACAGCAAGCTTGCTGTACAAGTTCGCTGCTCTATAAGTTCGCTAATGAACAAGTTCGCTGCTCTATAAGTTCGCTAATGAACAAGTTCGCTGCTCGATAAGTTCGTTTAATGATAAGTTCGCTTAATGTTAAGTTCGCTTAATGTTAAGTTCGATTAAGTTAAGTTCGATTAACATGTATGTTCGCTTACATTTATGTCCGCTCATAAATACAAAGTAACGAATCAAGTAGCGAATCCGACCTAGTGTGTGAAAATGGGTGTGAGAAAATGAGATGCCATAACTTGCTATTTATAGACTTTTCCCGAGACCCATCGCGATATACGATGGTCCCTTGATCATGCCATCGCGTATCGCGATATAGGCATGATGAGTCACCTAGGGCTGCCATGTGGCGCCACATGGCGGACGCGACGCCACGTGGTGACACATGGCAACACATAATGCCATCAGGTGACACGTGTCACCTTATCATGGCTTTATGCCACGTTGTGACACGTGGCAGGACATGTGTCACCCTGTCAGACCTCGTCATCGCGATACGCGATGACGTTTGGTCTATGGCCGTCGCGTATCGCAATCAATACTCAAGTGATTGTAAATTTAGCACATTTCAAAATATATAGAGGTAGCTAATCCATTTACAAGCTACTAGACGGTTAAACCGAAGCTGACTATATGTATGCCTTATTACCAGGTCTATTACCAGCATTAGCGAATGTAATTTAGGTAAATACAACACCCGTTTTACGAAATCCCAGTCATGCTAGCGCAACTAGCCCATGTTGGGTTTGTCAAACCCAGTACTACTACTCAATATATCCCTACGGTCCTATCATATCGGTTCAAAGTATGTAAGAACTTTAAGTGATATAAGGGCATCTAGTATAAACTTGTGATATATACAAGAAATTAAGAAAAGTCTAAAATGAAGCACTGCGTTTTCCTCCAGAAAACCAGTATAAAGATAAGTCCGTGTTTTCTCCCCGAAAACCAGTGTAGGAAAATGTTTTTGTGTTTTCTCCCCGACAACAAGTACAAGAAAATAGTTTGTGTTTTCTTCCAAGAAAACAAATTGGAAAAAGTATGAACTCACTTTAAAATGGGCAAATGAGATTCCAAGGAAAAAGCTTAACAAAGAAATTGTGCCCATCTAACCTAAAGCTTAACAAAGAAATTGTGCTCATCTAACCTATACCTAGTACAAGTGTAAGCTATGATTATATGTTCAACAACATGAAACCCTAACACTTCACGCAAAGACTCACACACATACATAAACTTGACTTGATGACTCGTTGATGATTGAAATTAATGTCGATAGTATTAAGTTGTTCTAACATGCATCCAATGTAACACCATGATCAAAACATCTAGAGATTGTCAAGTATTTCAAAATATGTTCAAGTAGTTTTCGCGACACATTTTTCATGTACAATCGAATTTATTTAACTAAGCATACCTTAGAAATAAATTTCAAAACTTTTACCACAAAAGACTCTAAGAATTAAGTTTCTGAAGAAATTTTTATTATATTTTTCCTTTTTGTAAACATTCACAATAAATAAATCATCACAGGTAGGTGTAGATACTTCGAGCAAGGCCTATTGGGTTAGGTGCAGATAAATCAATCATCTATACACTGCGCAACAAAAAGTATAGATTTGGCAAAACCACTAAACTAAACCAATTCGAGCAAGGCCTATTGGGTTAGGTACCTGACTTAAATTATGAACATTCGGAAGTGAAAGTAACCCATTTGGCTTTGTCATCATCAAGTTATGATGTCCAGGAAATAGGTCAAAAATCAACTTTGCAAATCAGATTTTACATATGGTTTTATAATATTATAAAAACTATAAAGGACCCATCCAAAAATTACAAACGATAACGTTTTGGAAATTAGACTCAAAATAGAACGTCATAAAATTAAGAATCAATCAAATCCATGCACTCTTCATCAAGTTTTAAGCAAAACCATAAGCGAGTACATTCAGTCAACAATTTGATTTCAACCAAACCCTAACAAAAATCATGTATACGTCATAAAATTAAGAATCAATCAAATCCATGCACTCTTCATCAAGTTTTAAGCAAAACCATAAGCGAGTACATTCAGTCAACAATTTGATTTCAACCAAACCCTAACAAAAATCATGTATACATCAACCCTAATGTTCCAAATCATCTAGAAACATTCATACACGTTTTATAACATCTACATGACAAATTTCATGTCATAATTGTTTTAACATCAAGAGAACATGAAACAAATCAAGAAAACGATGGTTAAGCGATGATTACTTAAAAACAATTGTTAATTTATGTAAGGACGGACTCTAATAGGGATGAACACGGTACCTTACCAGTACCTGTACGGAAAATAACGATCCCGAAAATCAACAATTTCTTGGTACCGGTACCGAAATATTCGGTTTGGTATCGGTACCGGTATGGTATCGGGACATTGCCGGTACCGAAGATCAAATTTCGTGAAATACCGGTACCGTACCGTAACGTACTTTAATGTACCGATCCCTAAACTCAAAACTGTGGTACTGATTCGTACTGTTACCGAATTTGCTCATCTCTAGACTCTAACACCTCCCACATGCTCCAAATCCTCCAATTTGCCCAAGGAACTCTAGGTTATCCAAAAATAGCTGAACATGGTTACGGGGCGTTGTAAGGTTTTAAAATGACTAAAATAAAAAATCCTGACCTGCATGCTTTCCGCACGTCGCGACGAACGTGGCATTGCCCGTGGCATAGCATGACGGGATTTAAATATATTTTTTATAATTACCTAATTATATATATAAACACACACACACACTATATTATAATAGATATATGAAGGGCAAAAGATTAATTTTATAAAACTCTTAAAATTAAGACTTTACTACTGTTAATACACTAGGTACAACTTTGTAATGCTTTTATTCTCAAAATAACATATCCTGCATGTATCCGGGTGTTGATTCAAAATTCAAAACCCCAAACTCTCTTATAAGAGCATCTCCATTGCTCGGTGATGATTTGAAAATCAAACATTTTAATTAACCACTCAAATTATATATCATTTCATTCTCACTCCTTCATCATCTCACACACGCCTTACAAAGCATACTGAAATTCCAAACACTTTTCACTCTCTCTTCCACCTGGGATTCAAACCTCCTAACAACAGATCATTGGAGATGCCCTAAGCACCAAAGCAGATCTGGATTCTATGGTTTCTCTCTCTCTCCGTTTCGATCCTCATCTACAAACTCACTAACAAAGCCCTAAATGGCTTGATTTTGAACTGGAAGCAAAGAAGTGAAATCAATAACCAAATTTAATATTTTAAACCACCACCAGTTCGGTTAAAGAACCTTCGTCTTCAACTTTCTACAAGTTCTCCAATTCCATCAGCCGCCAACAGCACAAAGAATTTCACTAGTTCGGTAGTTGGCGTTTTATTATTCGATCGATGCTTCTTTTTAGCGTCTTTCAACTGATTTTTAAGTTTTTCTTCAAAGCAATTTGATTATGGGTTCCTGAATCGAAATTAATATGTCCATTGATTATAAATTTGTTGTACAATGCATCGGTTACTAAACTGGTAAAGTTGTGAACGTATTTTGTTTCAAGCCGAAGAAGCAACCTAAATCCGTTCAATTGGATGTAAGTCTTTTGTTTAATTCTTCAACTTTAGTGTCTCCTCTTTGAGTTTCCTTAAAGCTCTAAATTGACGAACTAGATGACATTCTAAGTAATTACACCTTTTTAATAGTTTTGTAAATAAATTTCTACACAAATAATCTGAATGGTTGACTATGAATGCTATTTCACTTCTGATCAGTTTTGTGAAGGCCAATATTTGGTGGTCATAAAACTTTTGAAAATCAGAATAAGGGGGTAAAGTTTATAGCTTGAAATGGTTATTTAAGGATTGTGAATAACAGTCAAAATTGATAATATTTCTTATTATATTGATCAGATAGTTGACTCTTTAAGTACAATACAAAGTATTGTGTGTGATAAACAAGAATTTAAAGAAGTTGATGAAACACCATTGCGGAAATAACATATTAGAGATCCCACCAGACCTCATAATATTTTTCTGATTCGTTAATTTTCTATTTTATTTTACAGTAACAATTATTAAATTTAGTATTACTTTCAGTGTATGTTATTATCATGAAAAACAAAACAAAAGTAGTTGGTCAACCTAAACCGATTAGCGAAAACTGAACGGTTTCCAAAAACCCAAAAATCGAATTTTGTTTTGAGACCAAAACCGACCCATGATGCATTACGTGTTGCCAGAAATTTCATTTGTAATTACTTAATTGTATATGTTGTTGCTGCTGCAGAAATTTCTTGCTCAGTTGCCTGCAACTGAAGAAGCCTTTCATAAGTTTCTAGATGATGCTGAATAGGTATTCTTCTGACTTCCCATGTAATATAAGTGCAGTTTTCTACCAGTTTGTATGAAAACGTAATGGGTCAAATAGGTAAAATTGTGAAGTTTCTAAAATGTAGGTCAACAAGCTTGAACGGGTTAAACAAAATTTTAAGAAATTCTTTATGGGCTATTTTAGTAGTTATTTATGCTTGTTAAAGACTGCAATTTAGTATGTAAACCATGGACTGGCTTACAAGTACATATTAATGCCACACTTAGCTGCATTGATAGGATGCTTGTTTGCTAGCAACTGATAGTAGAGAAACAAACCAACAAACTAACCAACCAAGAATACGTTAATTCCATTATATACTGAATTTGAAATCCCATTGTATTTGGTTAGGTGAGATGGGAATTAAAAAACCGAAATTAAACTGAAATAAAAAAACCGAGTACAATAAAACAAAATTTAAAAAACTACATAAATTGAAACCAAAAGTAACTAAAAAACTGAAACTACTAAAACTGACCAACAACCAAAAACAATTAACTGAAATGAAACAAAACCAAAACAAAATGCTAAAACCACAAAAACTAAAAATAAAACAAGAAAAACTGAAAAACAAAAGCCAAACCGACAACAAAAATTGAAAAATAAATCCAAACAGAAACAAAACCGAATCGAAACCAAAAAACAGAAAAATCGGAAGCCAAATAAAATCCAAAAGCTGAAAAACAGAAACGAAACGAAAAACGAAATCTAAACCGTACTAAACTGTTTATAAAACGTCAAAAAAAAGTTTATTTTGATTAATGGCAGGTTTGAGCCCAAAACTATACCAAATAACTAATGTGGCAGTGTTTTGTTTTTTCGTTTTGATTCAGGTGGATAACCATCATTATTGTGCTATGGGTATGGCACTAATCAGCCTCACATGGGAAATTGAAAAGCAGCCTAACTATGCCTAGAAGCAGGTTATAAATTTTATAATAATGTTATTTCTTTTAATTATTTTAACATCTTCTGGAACCAATATTTATGTGAATTCAATTAATTTGCAGAAGGGTATACAATTGTTTTATAGATGGGCAGTTATGCAAGGATCTTCAATGTTTTTACAAAGCAGATATCAAGGGCAAAGACGTTATATTCGTATTTCGCTCGAAAATGTGCTTTTAATCATCTTTTATGTCTCTTAGTCTCCAAAATTAATATACAAATAAAAAAAAATCTTTTAGTCTAAAATTTGATAACTTTGTAACTCGTGAATGTTACTAAGATGGTTATAGAAGGAACAATAAAGGCGGCATTAGTAATTAGTGATGGGGCAAATGATTTTGGGATGCTTCAAGAAGCTTATTTGGAGTTGGAATGTATCTTTCTAAATCATTATTTATTGGATACAAATTATTATGTTTTTCGATAAATGATTCAAATTCTTTTAGATGACCAAATTGAACTTAGAAAATGTTTCTGTTTTCTTTTTTCTTTTAACCCGCACTTGCCTTTGACTTTAATCGATTACCGAAAATGACTTGAACTTAGATGACCAAATTATTTGGAGTTATTTGGAGTTGGAATGTATCTTTCTAAATCATTATTTATTGGATACAAATTATTATGTTTTTCGATAAATGATTCAAATTCTTTTAGATGACCAAATTGAACTTAGAAAATGTTTCTGTTTTCTTTTTTCTTTTAACCCGCACTTGCCTTTGACTTTAATCGATTACCGAAAATGACTTGAAATCACTCGACCTTTACTTGATTATTGAACTCCAGCTGAACCCACCCAAAACCTGAGTAAACAACACTTGACTTACCTAAGTTAAGAATATATCAAAACTGAGGTAGTAATTTTTTAAGCCAAATAGCTTGCTTTATGTATTTCATAGGTTTTTTCTATTAAGTATTCGTATGTTAATTGTTATTTGTGTTACAGGAGATGAATTTGTGGTTATGGAACTATGGTACTGCCAATTACAGTTGGTAAAGTTTTAGTTTAACTTCACTTTTTATTTGTTATACATTTTAAACGCCATACAAATAAAAATGATTATTATATATAGAGTTAAACTGAATGTACAAAGGAGTCGATGGTCAGATTTAGTTGAACTCACAGGTTGCCGGCGGCTGTAAAAGAACCGAAAGTTCGGTGGAAAGTTCATTTATGTGCGTTCGTATTGGCAAGAATAGGTAAGCATATCTTTTAAATCATTTTATTCATTTGCCTAGATTGTAATTGTAATCATATTTTTTGCACAGATATGGGAAGTAATTTGGAGAATAGGATGAATGGCATGAAATATGTGGTCAAAGGTGTTGGTCTGAAGAGTTTAAAGAGGGTTGTTTGGCATTTTATGGCCGGGAATGGGATATGAAGATTGAAGATGAGGCTGCTACTTGCCGGATCATGTCTTTGTTTTGAGTAATATGTTGTTTTCTTATTATTGTTTTGGCTATGTGATTGTATAGTTTCATTTAAATAAAGTTGCATACATTCTTTTGTGCTCTCTCTTTGGATTGTTGTATCAGCTCATCAGGCATAGAGTGACGGTGTCTTTACCGGTACTATAACAAATTGAACAATGCAAATATACAATACAATATATCACCAAAAAAAATCGGTGTACTATGTTGCAAATTACGGCCTCCGCCGCATCGCGCGGGTACCTTAAAAAGCATGTAGTATTTGTCTTACAATTTATATGTTGTTCATCAACAGTACATAAGACAAGCCAATTACTTCTTTCCATGTCTCCAAAGTAATTTGTTTTTCCGCGTTGACAGTTAGAAGGTATTTACAAAATTTGAAGCCACATTTACAAATGATAGCAGCATACTTTTACAGTTTGTGAGGTTGCTTTCATTTGTACGTGTTGTCTGATCTCTTTAACACGTGTGGTGTTTCCGTGTGTTCTTTCCACCTTATCCGCCAACATCAATTGTTTACCTTCTCTTTCATCTTTATTATCATGCCACCTCATTTCACCTTCACCTCTCTTACGATTGCAAATCTGGCCCATACCTCATCGTTGTCACACACCAACCTACGACGGAATATGTCGGGTGATGAACTGTTGGTTCACAACTCACAAGGCATTAACATAACAATATTAGTGACGATATCTAATTGTTTTATTGAATTTAAATAAGTACACATCATTTCAAACAATTAGAATTAAAAACCAAACACATAATTCAAATACATCTTGTATTTCTTTTATTAAATATCCCAAAACCCATTCTATGTGATTTTCAACCTTCACTTCAAACCACAAGGTAACCTACAACATGCATACAAAATATATATATGTTTGTAAACACGAGGTTGAGTAAGTAATCAACAGTTTTGACACTAACTATAATATATAATAAAAGCTGCAAATCAATATTGTAATTATCAACAATTAATTGATGAGCAAATAATCGGTGTCGTTAACCATTGCCTTGCGAATTGTGCTTGGCTACAAAGACGAAAAAAATATAAATAACTGTGTCAGTTGACCGTTGCCTTGATAATCAGGCTTTGATTACTAAGATGATATCAAAGAGTATGCTAGAATAAATGATGGTCCTTTCAAAATGCTAGAATTAAACAAATAAGCAAGTAAGCAAATAGCAAGTAAGTATTCAAATGATCAACACCCAAAAACTTGATGTGCTAAAAGTAGTCAAATAAAAATACGTTAAAACTAGACACTAAGTAATGCTCTAGACTCTTAAACTTAACATAAACTAAGAACCGGTAAGTGTACCAGTCGACTCTAGTACAGCTAAGTAAGTCTGGATATCGAACCCACAAGACTCTTTAAATTACGAAACTAGCAAATAAGACTCAACTACAAGACACGACTATTTATTAATAATATTTGAGGGGGAAGATTTGAAGATAATTAATAAACTCTAAATAAATAAGTAACTAATAATAATTAACTAATGATTACTTAAAAAATTAATTAATAAACTAATACTTAAATAATTAAAACAAACCCTAATTTATTAAATTATAATAAAACATAATTATTACTTTAAAACTAATTAATTTAATATAATACTTAACCCTAATTGATTAAACTAATAAACAATTAAGAACACTTAGATTAATTCAGATGATAAAAACATCTACCTAGGCTAGAATCCCCAAAGTTACGGTTAATAATTAAATGAGAAACTTAATTTATGGAACCGGGATCGTAAAATACACCCTTGACGAAAAACCCGAACAGGACCCTTGAACTTCAAGAAGACGCCTATGGATTTCTAATAAGTTTTAAGACTTACCAGTTTTATAAATTAAACTTCCTTACGGTTATTTACTAATTTATTCCTAAGTATCTTTATGACGAAATCCTACCTTACAGCGCGGAAATCAAAGATAGTTAAGAAGACTCGATTGACTTAATAGACTAAGCTTACAATCAAACATAGACGGACTCTTTACGGAGAACTAAATCTAGCAATCCTGACCAACAAAGATCTATCAATAGCCTATCACCTTACAGCTTTCTAGGCTAGCTATTCACTTTTATTTATTTAATTAGTTTAATTATTTCTATGATTTTAATCGATATCAATCACAAATAAGTCAAGAACACACAGTAAATGACCTAACAAAACCATATCCTATGAAACAATCAACAAGGGCAATGTGAAACAATAAATCCAGGTAAATAAAACCAAGCAATCATACACATCAATTAACTCAAACTCAACAGTTTACTTAAAACATAAAATCTAAAACGAAAGAAATCTCAACCAAAATCAAACAGAACAAAGGTTTATCACGACCTAGGTAGTTTATGAAGTTTAGCCTAGCATCATATAGTCTAAATCAAACAAAACAAATAAAACTGAAAACATGGTGAAATATAAAAAACGGGAAATCAGAGATGATAAAACTCGTAATCTTCAATCGCGAACGTCCAACTCTTCACCGGCTGTTCTCGTGCCTTCAAAATCACCACAAGACTCGAAAATATGCTTCAAGGAACTCCAAATTCGTGTGGTGGCAACAGGTTATTTTCAGGTTAAGTTAAAGATGTTTTTATACCGAAAACAAGGCCCGTAAGTAACAAAAACGAACTAAAAATCCCATCAAGTGTAGGTAGGCGCCGCGCGACCAGGATATGGGTGCCTGGCCGCGCGGCACGGCGTGTCACAATAACGGGGCTGGTTAGACCGGCCCGGTCTGATCGGTTCTTTGTCCGGTTCCTTCCTGGCGCGTTCTGGATATCTGTTTTGGCTCTTTTTGACTTGTTTTTCTCCCTTTTCGATCACGATCAACTTCCATTGCCTAATAAACATAAAAGTGTTAGTAGTATACAAATATCGACTAATAACGAACATAAACTATTAAAATATTAAATAAATTATACACGGGAAACATAAATATTTAGCATTATATCAACCACAATAATCATGATTTGCTAGTATGCATAATAGGTAGTATGAAAATATAAATAAGCATGTATAAAGTCCCCAAAAAGGTTTTAAAAGCAGTAAAATAGGGGGGGGGGGGTGATTACTCACCTTAGTGACTAGTGAGCTAAACAACAAAATAAGAATAATAAACGAATCCCGAGCCTTTAGCGCTCCGACTGATCCGACACAAACTAACCTGGAACTTTGAGACATTAACTAGAATTAATAAAGAGAACACGGAAGCTGGAAACATTAAAATTTCAAACGGATGTGTAAAACTCAAGTTATGAGATTTTTAATATTTAAGCGAGCCAGTACTGTTCAGAATCCGAACTTTGAGTCGGGAGTGGGGTTCTGACCAGGACTGGTCAAAATTTCAAAACAAATATAAAAGTCTCCTAGCCCAAAAGCTAATTCTAATCAGAAGATATAGTAATTGAAAAACCATTAAAATTGACTTTTATAGCGTTTAACGGGCCTAAGAGCAATTGACCGACAAAACCCTATCAATCTGTAAAACTGATTGAGGGATTTTGTTAGTTGAATGGAAGAAAACGTTTTATCACAAGAAAACTTACCCGAAAAAATTGTGTACCTAATAGAAAACACGAGTCAAAGGATCTTGAAGCTTGAAAGTCAAAGAATGCTTGAAGAAATCGACAATAGAGGAAGGAAATTTTGTGGATTACAGAGATGGTGGCTGGTATTGAAGTAAAAAAAATTAAGGTTTGATAATATTCCTTGTTTAAATATTAAGGGTTAAGGCTCGTTTATTAGGAAATAGCTCGTTAAGGAATCGATATAATCAATTAATGACAAAATCGGGTACATAACCTAGAGATTTTAACTTTAACAACAAGAAAACGAGTTTGGACATGTTATAAGATTATAGGACTTATCTTGGGGTTTAATTTTCGTTAATAAGGTTAAAATAGGATCGATTTATCATTAAAAATGAATAAACGAGTCAAACGAAAACACAAACAGATAAAGATAGTAGCCCACGCGTAATGCAGCGTGGTGAGGGCAATGTTACAAAAGTCGCTAGGCGGCCGACCCCCTTGGAGGGAGTACTCGGAGTACTCGGGGAGTACTTGGAGAGTACTCGGACATGATAAATATAAAGAAAATTAGATTTTGGGTAATATATATACTTCAAATATCATAAGTTTAATAATATTTATAACAAAATAAATGAATATCAATATAAATAAGAGAAATACATTTTTAAACACAAAATTATTCTAAAAAATGTTAATCATTAATTAAAAATAATGATATTCGTTCTTTAATATTATAGAAATACGAATTATGTTGTATTTTTTAAGTCAAACTAGACCTAAGTTAACCGACTAGATGTGATTCAAGCTAATGTTGACCACCTTTGACCAATTTTTAGTAACTAAGCGGAGTTAAAGAAACTCAACTCGGCATCATACATTGTAGCGAGTACTCGGCCTTGTAGACCTACTTTTACAACATTGGGTGAGGGGTTTTTTCAACTTTGATTTTTGGAAAAATTTGTCCTTGTACTTTTATAAACGCGATATTTAGCCGTTATATATGATTTTGAGGGTCTTTAAAAGTCGTTTGACGAGTTTGAAAGTTACAAGAATATAAATTAAGTTTAACCAAGCTAAATTATAATAAATTAAGATTTTATAAATAGGAAAGATTTGAATTACATTCCCAAGTCGGGTAAACGAATACGAATTCAACTACAAAAAATCCAAGATGTTATAGCATCCCCTACTTTTGGGAATTTCGTCCCGAAATTAAGGAAAACTAAAACATAATCGTGTTATTAATAATTAACTTTAAGGTTAAAAACTAAAAAAAAAATGAAAATATTACCATAACATGGAACTTAGAATAGTCGGAGCAACGCTCCAAATGAGAATCCGATGAGGGCACTTACATATAGGATGTACTGTAACACCCCGAAACCGTAGCGGAAACGTAAACGGGATGCAACAGACACCTCTGATATCAACCACATTGTTTATAAAGAAAACTGAATACATTAATATACTTCAAATTACATTATCTCATATTTCATTACCGTCTAGGTGATACACACATCATACAATACGATACATAATTCTATTTAATATAATGTATCATAACATCCTGCATGCAAATCTTACACACATCAAGCACTTATAACGTAAGCAATCACTTCACCTTAATCGTACCTGAAAAACATGTGAGAAAACGGGTCAACTACGAATAGTTGGTGAGTTTCACAATTTGAGTAAACCATGATAAATTAATATCAAATATAATATTATCGATGTAATTATGCTGAGCCCACAAGTGAAACCTCTGACTATCCACATACAACCCCGTGGCATACTCCGCCCACGGACCTGCCCCAAACCACTATGTCTAACATTGCATAGCAAAAATATATAACAACAAAATAGACATGTGCAACTGGCTGGGAAACATCAGCAAATCCATGCCGGACCAGTTGGGTTTGTCAGACCAATAGTACTATTCACACTCTACCGACTTTTAGCTAATCACTCGTGTTGTGGGGCCTTTCAATGTTAGCAACTCAGACAATTACCATCTTAGTACATTTCCGTACGATTCCCGTACAATAAAACATATATAAATACACGCAAATACATGCGTTCCGTATGTACTTAATCATTTTAATAACAACATGCTTTCCGCCCCGGGAAAATATTTAAAAACAATTCAGAAAAAGGGGCTCGTGAAACTCACCTTATCGCAAGCAAGCAGATAACACAGTACGCAAGCTATTAATCCGGATTTGTAATACGATCCCTAAGTTCGTTACTATACAATCACAATTAATACAACTTTAACCGTGTTAACCGGTACATCTGGGGACACTGTTAACCCAGTACTGTAACCGTTCCGGGGGCAATGTTAACCCAGAAACACTTCTCCGGACTCAGATTGTGATATCGTTTAGAGTTCAATAATCAAAATACTATTAGTTCGTTTTTCCGTTTTGCGTGCCTAGCACGGTTATTCGTTTTTACGTTTCAAAAATGAGTTTGGTCACACACGACCCGAAAATAGTTGTTGACTGATAATTTAATTAAAGTTGTGAAATTAGAGCTCGGTTTAGACGCCCCGATTGGCCGCGGGACCCGTTTCCGTCTTTAGTGTACCGGAAACTGTTAAATCGGATAAAATTACCCAAATCATCCGAATTATTTTCGGATGATTTATTTTTACTTGTTTAACTCAATTATATGAAAATAGTTCATTTTTAGGGTTTTTATACACCAGTCAGCTCGTTTAGGCGAACTTTACCGGTTTACGCGTTTTAAACTTTAAAAGTTTGTTTTTATTTTCTTTTTAGCACAAATAATTATCCGTTTAATCTCGGATCTTGAAATTTTTCACAAATCACTTTTTGACAGTGGGGAATTTAATAAAAATATTTCCAGAATTAATTTTTATATTTAAAATTTATTTATCTATTTTTAAACACCATTTAAACACTAAATATGTCGTAAATAACAAACGATCTTAGAAAAATCCCAAATTTTTCCTGGATGACCCCTGCCATCCCCATAATCCCCTGTAATTTTTCCAGAACCAAAATCTCTTTTTACATGCCATTTTCACTAAAACCGAGCTAGAAAACCCTAGAACTCGTTTAACCGAAAAGCCTACTTAGACTTCTTCAACGGACCTAAAATTTTGTGTGTGACTTTTACATGTTATAAAAAGCTTATCTGGAATTTTCCAGAATTTTTCATGATATTTAACTATTTTTCACCATTTTTAGCCAAAACCGAGCATTAAATTAACCAAATATTCATCCTTTGTCCAAAAATTACCAAAATTTCACAGATCTCATATTTTCATGTGTAGATAATCTCTGTGAAATTTCGTAGCCTAACTCTAAACGTACCACAATCTGTCCAAAAACTCATAACCGAACATAAACCGAATATACCTTTTGTTTTCCGCCACTACAAGCTACAAACTCGCCTTTCCGCCTTATCTACCACTAAATACAGAACCTACAACCAACATACCACAATACCAAGAAAGTTACACTCACCATAAAGCCTCTTACACTATAGTTTCGGTTATTGTTTCAAAACTAAAGTTTAAACCGTAAAAATTCGTTTTTGGTTCGTTTAACTCCTTTCTTGGACCAAGATCCCTTGTATAACCCGTATACATCACTTGATCATGCAAGAATCGGTTTTCATCTTTGAAACCTCATTTTCTTGCAAATAAAACTCAAGAAACGAAGATGAAACGTAAATAACTCGATTTTTACCTTGTTTTTCTTGCTACAAACCCGGGTTTTTGAGTGATAATGTGGAGAGAAAGGTAGGATCTTGCAATGGTTGCTTAAAAAAAAGAAATGAGAGGCAAGGGGATATTACCCCATTCCGATCGGAAGTAAGAGGGAGGTGGGGTGGGACCCACCTTTCCATTTCTAGCCATTCATTTGGATTTCGGAAATCCGGATAACGTTTTGGATAATCTGGTTCAGTTCGTTTTTCGGTTAATTGTTTAATTCGGCTTAAAACGAGGCTAAAACGGTGGTTTACGGCTTAAAAATGAAATTTATATAAAACCGATTTAAAAACTTTAAAAAAAAACTTAAACCATGACATTTATTAACTTAAAACATCATATTATTAATAATTGCGCATCTTTTTCGGCTTGATCGATCGTCTCTTGCTCGGTTTGGTATTGAAGGTTTCGTTTAACGTACCGACGTACCATTAAATCGAAAATTCTTTTTCTGTGATTTAATTCACTTATCCCGAAGCTTTAATACTTCGTAAACATCACTAAATATCATATATATCGTCTATAATTGAACCCTCGATTCGTTCGGGTTTCATTAACTATCGATCGATTAATCGCATATTCAATACGATGAATTATATATTCACGTACAATCAATACAGTGAACCATGTATTCTCGTATAATTACTATGGTAATTCATGTACCCGACCTTAAATATAACGTAACTATTGTCTACCGGTTTGGGTATACCTGGTTTCGTCGGAATCGTTACATTCTCCCCCCGTTAAGAAATTTCGTCCTCGAAATTTTACACGCCCACTATCCCCTTCCGGAAGAAAGGTGGGGGCTTTTTTTTTCTTCAGAATTCACGCTCGCGTTACCAGGTATAATCTGGTCCTCGCTGTGAATTTCACTTAATCTTAATCAATAAAGCTTGGTGTGTCCAAACTGTTTAGTTTTCCCGTCTACTATCTCTACGGAATTATTTATGATATCAAGCATGTCTTCTATGAGTACCTCCATTACTGGTACTTTCGTTGCCTCATCGCCTAGGTACTTTTCAATCCGTATACATGGCAAAACATCATTTATAGTACTTAGCCCCTGGAGTACTTTAATCGATAAACTAAATGACTAATCATGGAGATAGTCTCATAAGGTCCAATATATTAAGGAGCTAGTTTTTGGTTTTGCCAAACCTTATATCACCTTTCTAAGGCGATGCCTTAAAATGCCTTGTCATCTCTTTCCAGTGACAATGGTTTCCTTTGAATGTTGGCATAAATCCTTTGCCAATCTCGCGCTGCTTTTAACTTATCTTAAATATTATAAATCCGATTGGTTGTTTCTCGAATCAATTCAAATCTTATGGCTTGATTGACGCCCATTTTCAATTTAACAAATTGGCGATAATTACTTCACCCATAGAAAGCTTCAAGCTCTCGATGCTTCCCTCCCCGCCTTTCAATAATGGAAGTAGGATGACTATTTTGATCTGAGATAATTGAAAATGGTACTCCACGACGAAATACCATTTCACCATCATGAATTTGGGCGAGAATTCATTGTGGTAATCGTCATGGATTGGGATGAAATGCGAGGATTGGTTAATCGATCCGCGATTACCCAATTTACATCATGCCTTTGATATATCTTGGGAATTTGCGTCCCGAAATCCATTGTAATTTATTCCCACTATCATTGGCGAATTTTCTGTCGTTGTGGCGTTCCCTAGTTTTTTCGGTGTGCAGCCTTATCTCTTGCATAACTTAAATATTCACCAACATACGTAACTATATCTTTCTCCAAACTCGGCCATTAATAAAATCCTTTCAGATATTCGTATCATCAATAGTCTAATCCGATCCTCTCTACTTAATCATCGGCTACTATGTTAGCCTTGCCGGGGTGATAACGGATGTCACAGTCATAATCGCTTAACAATTCGACCCATCTTCGTTGCCTCATATTCAGTTCTTTCTGATCGAATATGTGCTGCAAACTTTTATGATCGGTGAAGATGGTGCACTTCGTACCGTAGAGATAATGTCTCCAGATTTTAAGTGTGAAGATAACCGCTCCCAGTTCTAAGTCGTGAGTAGTGTAATTTTTCTCGTGTACTTTTAACTGTCGGGAAGCATAGGCTATAACCTTAATATTCTGCATCAACACGCATCCTAACCCTCTACGCGATGCGTCACAATACGCGACAAAATCATCGTCTCCATCGGGGAGACTTAAAATCGGCGCTTGGCACAATTTTTGCTTTAACGTTTGAAACGCCGTTTCCTGCTCTTCTCCCCATTCATACTTTCGATCCTTTTGAGTCAGGAAAAGTTCTCTATAAATCGACGATAATATCCAGCTAAGCCTAAGAATTGGCGGATTTCCTTTGGCGATTTAGGCGCTTGCCAATTCTTAATTGCTTCAACCTTACTCGGATCAACGTGTATTCCTTGATGGTTTACAACGTGACCGAGGAATTGCACTTCTTGTAACCAGAAGTTACACTTGGAGAATTTTGCATACAACTTCTCCTGATTCAGAAGCTCTAAAATTATTCTTAAGTGTTGCTCGTGCTCTTCTTTACCTTTCGAGTAGATCAAAATATCGTCAATAAACACGATGACGAATTTGTCGAGGTAGGGTTTAAAGACTCGATTCATGAGTTCTATGAACACTGCCTGCGCATTTGTTAGTCCGAAAGGCATAACTAAGAACTCGTAATGGCCGTAGCGAGTCCGAAACGCTGTTGTTGCAACGTCCTCCTCTTGGATTTTTCATTTGGTGATAACTATATCTAAGATCAATTTTCTAAAAAATAAATCGCCCCTTGCAGTTGGTTAAACAGATCATTTACTTCGAAGAAGTGAATACCTATTCTTGATCGTCACTTTATTCAATTCTCCCTAATCAACACATATCCTAACACTTCCGTCCTTCATTTCCCAAATAACACTGGTGCACCCCATGGTGACTAACTAGGTCGTATAAAACCTTATCCAATAATTCTTGCATTTCAGTTGGTGCAAGTCGGTAAGATACTTTGGAAATAGGATATGCTCCTGGTATTAGATCGATACGAATTTCAACTTGTCATGCTGGTGGTATTCCGGGCAGTTTTTTTTTTTTTTTTTTTTTTGGGAAAACTCCTGGATATTTACGTATCACCGGAACATCTTCTATATGTTTTCTTTTAAATCGTACACTTTTCTCTGTATCTAATCGCTTCGTCGTCCGAAAGAGAGCTTCTAATCATCTTCTTTTCATACTTGATTTCAGCTTCATGTTGAGTTAGCCAATCCATGTTAACTATTACGTCAAAACTTCTTAACTTTACTGGTCGTAGGTCAATAAGGAATGGTTAATCGTTCAGAATAATAGGACAATTCCGAACAATTTAGTTAACCATTAGGGATTTACCGTTAGCGATTTTACAGTATAGGGTTCTATAGTTTCACTAATCGGTATCTTTCCAAATGGTAGGAGGTTAACAGGAACTAACTTCTATCGGCGACTGTAAAAATATCACTGGAGCCTATTGATTTAAAACTACAACATACTTAATATCACATTTGGATCATGACGTGCTTTATTCGAATTACTCACAAAAGCACGGCTCCTTGCTTGATCAGAGGTTGATGCTTGTCATGAGGTTCGTCTTCCAACGACACCTTGGTTCAACTTTGGGCAATTTCTCTTGAAACGTTCTGTATTGCCACATTCATAGCAAGTACAACTGTTTGGCATAATTTGATTTCTTTGGATGGATTGTTATTGAAGTTGTTGGGTTCGGAGTGATTGTACACGAATGGGTTGGGGTTGCCGGTTCACATGGCTTCAATTGGTTCTACAATTGGGGCATTACGTCCATCTTTACCACACCTGTGGCCTACTATCACTCGACATTCTTCTTCTTATTCAAAAGCCCATCTTGCCCTATTCTTTTATCATTTCTCTTCTTTAACACCCGACGTCTCACCTAACGTCCTTCCAGTCCGCTTCTCATAGAGTCAAATATATCAATGCTGGCTTGTGACACAACCCTTCCAAAAGTTGTATATTTTACAGGATTGACTATACTCCTTATCGATGGAGTTAGTCCCCAATATAGCGCTCACTTCGCTTAGTTTCAGGAGTGATTAGCCAAGTTACCGGACATGACAATTCCTTCAAACGATTAGCGTGTTCTAAGTGATCAGCACACAATATTTCTATCTTCCATAGCTCAGTTTCCAATCTCTGAACTTAATTACTCGAATAAAAGTGCTCTAGCCCAAGAATTTTAAATTCCGACCATATCATCTGAGTAATAATTTTGTAACTATAATTTTGTACCATCGTGTTCCATCACGATACAACATAATCTACCAACATATCTGTAGCATATTTCACTACACAATGTTCTGGACTCTTACCAATATCCTTAACCATTTCGATCTTTTCTATCCACTCGCTAATCTATTCCTCCCTTTACCATCAGTAAACTATTAATAATTTCCTTAACACAACCAACAAACATATCATTCATACCGGATCTAATTCATTACGACTACTATTCATGTTTAGTTTATAACTAATACTTGTAGTCATAATAGTATTCGGTGGGACACTATCACTCTTAGTAATACCATTAAGAGTTGAAATATTCATATTCATGTGATTGCTTGATCTATAATTCTGCGATCACATTTGCATCAACACTAGCAGTGATCTGTGATACGACATTCGGTATCATCATCTGCTATCTTTGAGCAATCAACTGAATCATATCAATCTCCATCATTGGAGTTACTCTTTTTATGTCATTCTGCCGTACCCATCCCGTACGCAGTAATCAATACTAATCTCACCGTATAACTCATTACCAGCTCAATCATAACAGCAGGTACACATACACACCAAATATTATCATACATATTACACATACCAGTATCTAGTATATATGTCCCACAAATATAATAACATATGGACTTAACCTGACGTCGGTTAACGTTTAAATATGTTTCATAACCCTTGTCACCAACAGACATATAGATCTTTCTCAACAAAGATTAATGTTTAACATGCTTGATTTCAATATCCTTCTGCATGTCAGCGTAACCGATACATGCTCACCGTGAGCACCAAACGATTACGTACCACGGAGTTATAATATCCGTGTCTATTTGTATACCCGGCATACACGGTATACCACCTACGAACGAACAACCAACTATGCTATAATGATTCCAACACCTCTTTGTGTATGGGTAATCATTCTATTCGAGTATACATGGATATAGGCATCTAACGGATGTAAGGATAACATAGGGAGTTGCAAGGTTCAAGGTAATCGCGCAACCCATGTTGCCTTCAAATATTATCAATTACTATTATGGGAAACTCTATTACTTGCTCAGTCAATGTCCTCAGGCGTTCTAGGTTCGCTAAAATCGGTAATTCTCGATCTGGAGGTGGTATGTCTCATATGTTTAAGAGTGAGAAATACACATATATATTTCTATATATTATTTTTATCTGCTCATTTATTATCAAATTTATTATTATTATTATTATTATTATTATTATTATTTTTTTACCTTAATGGAATAAGAATGGGTTCAGGTACAGGTCCGTCCGTACGTGAGGGTCGGCGGTTCGGGTGAACATAGGGGGTTATTAAGATATACGGTACCGGTATTGGTAAGGTAAGGGATCTATTAATTTTGGTTGGGAGTGACGGTTACTAGATATTTCCGGTTAATGTCAAACGAGAGATCTAATTTGGTACTATCATAACTATGGCCCGATAAGTCAGACTTATCATCAACCGATGCTCTCGAAATTTCAGCATCCTCGGTACTTTTATTATTTCATCCCCCGGTTCCTTATCCGGGTCCTATTTCTCAATACATGTACCCACAAGATATGTACACATATATATATATATACACATTAGCACGCATAAATAATATTATATACTTTACACATATGTTGCCATTTTTACCTATTATTGTACCCAGTGACTTCCCCTGAATTCCCTCGTGCAGACAAGTCTGTTATTATGTTCCGGACCATAATAACTCACTTGTCCGACCGAGTTCATCCCGATACTCGTCACCATATATTATTAGTTGATATTCAGTTTCAATAATACTTGAGCCTCCGGTTATATTTTAGGAATCTTTTAAAGACATCCTAATTCTTTATAACCAATGGCTCTGATACCAACTTCTGTAACACCCCGTAACCGCAGCGGAAACGTAAACGGGATGCAACAGACACCTCTGATATCAACCACATTGTTTATAAAGAAAACTGAATACATTAATATACTTCAAATTACATTATCTCATATTTCATTACCGTCTAGGTGATACACACATCATACAATATGATACATAATTCTATTTAATATAATGTATCATAACATCCTGCATGCAAATCTTACACACATCAAGCACTTATAACGTAAGCAATCACTTCACCTTAATCGTACCTGAAAAACATGTGAGAAAACGGGTCAACTACGAATAGTTGGTGAGTTTCACAATTTGAGTAAACCATAATAAATTAATATCAAATATAATATTATCGATGTAATTATGCTGAGCCCACAAGTGAAACCTCTGACTATCCACATACAACCCCGTGGCATACTCCGCCCACGGACCTGCCCCAAACCGCTATGTCTAACATTACATAGCAAAAATATATAACAACAAAATAGACATGTGCAACTGGCTGGGAAACATCAGCAAATCCATGCCGGACCAGTTGGGTTTGTCAGACCAATAGTACTATTCACACTCTACCGACTTTTAGCTAATCACTCGTGTTGTGGGGCCTTTCAATGTTAGCAACTCAGACAATTACCATCTTAGTACATTTCCGTACGATTCCCGTACAATAAAACATATATAAATACACGCAAATCCATGCGTTCCGTATTTACTTAATCATTTTAATAACAACATGCTTTCCGCCCCGGGAAAATATTTAAAAACAATTCAGAAAAAGGGGCTCGTGAAACTCACCTTATCGCAAGCAAGCAGATAACACAGTACGCAAGCTATTAATCCGGATCTGTAATACGATCCCTAAGTTCGTTACTATACAATCACAATTAATACAACTTTAACCGTGTTAACCGGTACATCTGGGGACACTGTTAACCCAGTACTGTAACCGTTCCGGGGGCAATGTTAACCCAGAAACACTTCTCCGGACTCAGATTGTGATATCGTTTAGAGTTCAATAATCAAAATACTATTAGTTCGTTTTTCCGTTTTGCGTGCCTAGCACGGTTATACGTTTTTACGTTTCAAAAATGAGTTTGGTCACACACGACCCGAAAATAGTTGTTGACTGATAATTTAATTAAAGTTGTGAAATTAGAGCTCGGTTTAGACGCCCCGATTGGCCGCGGGACCCGTTTCCGTCTTTAGTGTACCGGAAACTGTTAAATCGGATAAAATTACCCAAATCATCCGAATTATTTTCGGATGATTTATTTTTACTTGTTTAACTCAATTATATGAAAATAGTTCATTTTTAGGGTTTTTATACACCAGTCAGCTCGTTTAGGCGAACTTTACCGGTTTACGCGTTTTAAACTTTAAAAGTTTGTTTTTATTTTCTTTTTAGCACAAATAATTATCCGTTTAATCTCGGATCTTGAAATTTTTCACAAATCACTTTTTGACAGTGGGGAATTTTATAAAAATATTTCCAGAATTAATTTTTATATTTAAAATTTATTTATCTATTTTTAAACACCATTTAAACACTAAATATGTCGTAAATACAAAACGATCTTAGAAAAATCCCAAATTTTTCGTGGATGACCCCTACCATACCCATAGTCCCCTGTAATTTTTTCCAGAACCAAAATCTCTTTTTACATGCCATTTTCACTAAAACCGAGTTAGAAAACCCTAGAACTCGTTTAACCGAAAAGCCTACTTAGACTTCTTCAACGGACCTAAAATTTTGTGTGTGACTTTTACATGTTATAAAAAGCTTATCTGGAATTTTCCAGAATTTTCATGATATTTAACTATTTTTCACCATTTTTAGCCAAAACCGAGCATTAAATTCACCAAATATTCATCCTTTGTCCAAAAATTACCAAAATTTCAAAGATCTCATATTTTCATGTGTAGATTATCTCTGTGAAATTTCGTAGCCTAACTCTAAACGTACCACAATCTGTCCAAAAACTCATAACCGAACATAAACCGAATATACCTTTTGTTTTCCGCCACTACAAGCTACAAACTCGCCTTTCCGCCTTATCTACCACTAAATACAGAACCTACAACAAACATACCACAATACCAAGCAAGTTACACTCACCATCAAGCCTCTTACACTATAGTTTCGGTTATTGTTTCAAAACTAAAGTTTAAACCGTAAAAATTCGTTTTTGGTTCGTTTAACTCCTTTCTTGGACCAAGATCCCTTGTATAACCCGTATACTTCACTTGATCATGCAAGAATCAGTTTTCATCTTTGAAACCTCATTTTCTTGCAAATAAAACTCAAGAAACGAAGATGAAACGTAAATAACTCGATCTTTACCTTGTTTTTCTTGCTACAAACCCGGGTTTTTGAGTGATAATGTGGAGAGAAAGGTAGGATCTTGCAATGGTTGCTTAAAAAATGAAATGAGAGGCAAGGGGATATTACCCCATTCCGATCGGAAGTAAGAGGGAGGTGGGGTGGGACCCACCTTTCCATTTCTAGCCACTCATTTGGATTTCGGAAATCCGGATAACGTTTTGGATAATCTGGTTCAGTTCGTTTTTTGGTTAATTGTTTAATTCGGCTTAAAACGAGGCTAAAACGGTCGTTTTCGGCTTAAAAATGAAATTTATATAAAACCGATTTAAAAACTTAAAAAAAAAACTTAAACCATGACATTTATTAACTTAAAACATCATATTATTAATAATTGCGCATCTTTTTCGGCTTGATCGATCGTCTCTTGCTCGGTTTGGTATTGAAGTTTCGTTTAACGTACCGACGTACCATTAAATCGAAAATTCTTTTTCTGTGCTTTAATTCACTTATCCCGAAGCTTTAATACTTCGTAAACATCACTAAATATCATATATATCGTCTATAATTGAACCCTCGATTCGTTCGGGTTTCAATAACTATCGATCGATTAATCGCATATTCAATACGATGAATTATATATTCACGTACAATCAATACAGTGAACCATGTATTCTCGTATAATTACTATGGTAATTCATGTACCCGACCTTAAATATAACGTAACTATTGTCTACCGGTTTGGGTATACCTGGTTTCGTCGGAATCGTTACATGTACCAACGACGTATCCACCATGTCCTTATGTAAGGCCCCGTTACCGGTACCCTACTTTGGATGTTGGATTTACTCATAAACACAGTTCTAAATATCAGAGTTAAATAAAACTTTCGCCGAATAATATTAAAAGTCAACCATTCATTACAAATATCATAACTTATCTTTTAAAACATAACATAAATGACAATATCGAAACATCATGACAAATCTTCCGATGCCAGCCTCTTCGATCTTGCCATGTGTCCCGCTCAAACCATCTGTCTCAATCTGTTAACCTGCGTGCATACTAAAAGTCAGCTACGATGAGTGAGTTCTAGTTAATCAAATAACTTACATTACATACACATATACGCATTACATACTTATCTTGTTCATCATTCTTCCATATACATAACTAACCTTACATCATAAAGAGCATTCCGCCCTACATACCTCGGATATTATTAAGGTCCGGTACCCTCCATCTTCGGATATTATTAGGATCCGGTCTCCCTTCTTCTTCGGATATTATTAGGGTCCGGCACCCTTCATCCTAGGATATTATTAGGGTCCGGTACCCTCCATCCTCGGATATTTTTAGGTCCGGTCTCCCTTTCTTTCCTACTAACATGCCATACTTTTCCATATATATAATTGTAAGTTTCATACGTACACACATCATTCATCCATCATATACACAATCATATCATCAAACCATCACCTGGCAGTGCATGCAATATCCGAAGATCGTTCACGCACAGATAAGCTTTCATTCACATTAAATATATACATAAATAACATACAAAACACACATGGCATACACTTACCATTTAAGGTAAGTGTATTAACTATCAAATCGAGTATGCACACAGCCCCGAAAACATAACAAGGAATGGGGCTAGAAACTTACCTGTACTCGGTTACATTCACAGTTTATGGTTATTCCTTTCTTGAGCTATGCATGACTAACTGTATAACAATTACACGTATCAATTTAACTATCACTACCCATATCGTGTTTCTAGTTTAATTATTACCCTCAACGGGGATCCGGGAGCAGCGCCCCTGGCAGCGGGGTTATAGGGGCGGCAGCCCCTAGCAGGGTCCAAGGGGCAGAGCCCCTGGCTGGGGTCGAGCACATTTTCTATTAGGATTTTTTTATTATATTATTTGGTAACTCAAAAGTTCGAGGGCTTCTTTGTAATTAATCCATTAAATTTTAAGTCCAGGAACCTTTCTGTCATTCTTTTAAACTTTCAATTCGTCCCAGTCCCTTAACGAATGGGGTTCATAACGAATTAACCATTCGTTACTTTATAACGAATTGACTATTATAACAAATTGAACCTTATAACGAAGGGGTCATCATAACGAATTGGACCTTAACGAACTGGTCATCTTCATCACGAATTGGAATTTAACGAACTGGTCATCATCATAACTAATTGGACCTTAATGAACTGGTCATCATAACAACGAATTGGACCTTAACGAACTGGGGCTAGTTCGTCATTCTTTCATTAACGAATCAATTCACGAATTAAGGCTAGCTCGTTAAACCTCTGTTAACAAATTAGGGTTAGGTAAGAGAATGTCAGAAACATTCTCTGACATTCCCTTACATCCTACACTTTTCCGGTGACGCCTTTCCGGCGCCATCATCACCGGAAAAACGGGCGGTGGCTGGAAAAACGTATTTTCGCACTGTTTTTCACCGTTTTTCGTCTCGTTCGATCCAGATCTGAGCTACGGTGACCCCTAACCTCATCTTTGACCGGTTTATACCCGATTCCATCGGGATCTCATGACTATCTTTATCTCGGGTCAGGATCGGTCCTTCTTCTTTATTTCAGTTTAGAGAAATGAAGGAACTAGAGAGAGAGCTTAAGTGTGTGTTTTGGATGGTGTATGGAATATGTTAAACGAATGGATTAATGGTGATTATGGTTTATATATTATCGGTCATGGGCTCAAGCCCATGATCTTTTCTTCTTTCCTTTTTAACCCAAGTCCATAACTCATATCTATTTAACCCAACACAAGCCCAACTCATAATAACTCATAGTTTATTTTATTAAATGAACGAGAAAACGGGATGTTACACCTTATCATCTTAACATTTGTACATTTATCCAAATTGTAACAACTTGGATTTTCAAATTTATAGTTATATTCATTACCCGACCCGCTTCTATATTCGGGAAATTTTATCCATAAAATATCACGTTTATCAAGTTATTATTATTATTTTAATATTATTGTTTAAATATTTATTTAATTATTAAAACTACTTTGATTTATATATATTATTAACCCTAAACTGTACTTTAAACCTATTTTGTATCCACCTCCATAGTCTAGGGACCAATATGCAAAATATGTTATATTATTATATTATTAAACCTCTCTGACCTGTTAACCCTTATGCCCAAACCCGTATCCATGATCAGATATCAAACCCATGACCCGTTTAGTTTCCATGATACTTAAATCTCTTCATAAACTTGGTAATTGAATCAACAACCTTGTTAATATTACCATTTGCGGCCTGCCGACACTCTTAATTTAGTAAAATCGATCAACGGAGATACGAATTACTCATTATACCAAACCATCATAGTTCGTTTTGGGATTTACCTTATAACAATCTTATTAACATAATTAAACATGCATACACAATCCTCTCAACCTCGCCTATCAATACCCAATATTAATTTGTTAACTCAGTTGGATTATACATGTTCTTCATCGCGTTTTGGCTGACATATAATAATCATATTTAATCATCATCCTGTAATCGTTTAAGGTAATTGTATATGTGTTTTTAATCATAGTTGTACATATTGGATTAACCATATGGTTAATAAGCCAAATAAACAACTATTTAGCCAATTAGATTTTCTAGGGTTCTTAGCCTAATTTGGTTTTCTCGCCATCTGTTTGAGTATAATCAGTTTCAAGATTTATAATCAAGTGATACACCAGCGCACATTGTTGGTATATGTTCGTTAAGACACTGTTTTGGCTGGGGGCGCGGGTTCGAGCCACCCCCAGCCCTAGAGGCGGATCCAGGAATTTTTACTAGGGTGGGCACAAAATGGATTAGGTTAAAAACGGGTTGGGTCAATGAGAACATGACCGACCAATTATTCTGCCGACGAAAAGTGGAATGAACTTTTGAGGCACATGAGAGGGTAATATTGGTCTTTTAACACACCAACCTTCAAGTTTTAAAATACATATTACACACAAACACACACATAAAAGACATTTAATTCAAACAAACTCATATTCATCATCTTCTTCCTCTATCTTCTCTTCAAAGTTCAAAAGCACTTCACGATTCACTTGCGAAAAAAATATCATTAACAACTATTTATGTTTGCTCTTAAATTTGTTCTATAACGGGAGGTCATCAACGACAACTAGAATATTAGAATGATAGGGTCAATATAGAACATTTTACGTTTGTTTATATACATCAATTACCTTCGTTAGTATTCAATGTATCAACCTATAAGTATAACTTTTGGACTTCGTATCTTTAAATCATTGTAATATATACTTTAACGAAGCATTTTTGCGTGAGCACAATGACATCTTTTCTTAATTATAATTTTAAAATAATAAAAGAAAAAACTCAAAAAGTAAAATGTTTCGTGTCAACTTAAACTAATATTTTTTAAACTTAAACTAATATTAATTGAAAAAAAAATCAACAGAGAAATGTTAACAATGCAATCTTATAATTAAATTAAAAAATAAATTAAAACTAAAAATCTAGAAAACCGACAAAAGTCAATAATAGAGGTATCGAAAATATCAATGGAAGGGAATAAAACTAATATAATAGTAGAATAAAGTCACCTAGCATTACCTGTACATGTCCCTCCATCTTCACTCCCATTTTATGTAGTCGTTGCCGGAAAAAAAACCTCTGGCGAAGCAATTTTTCTCTTCTCTCTACACTTTATATCCTCCCTAGTTCCGCCATTGACGTCTGATGGTGGGCAATGATCGATTGTTGACAGTGGGCAATGACCGCTTGTTGGCTCATCATATATTAATACGTACACGCAAACACGACACTATGACCGGCGGACGGTGGGCACTGGCCCACCGTCACTAAGCATTAGATCCGCCCCTGCCTAGCCCGATATTTTTGGCAAATATTCTTTTTAACCCATTTATGTAATATATACACCCTTTTAATCAATTAAATGATATTTTAAATGTTATAAGTATAATAAGCAGTAGATATTTTGTTAAAACCAACATATTTATTGGTCACGTTTCCGAATCTTGATAAAACCATAAATATATATGTATATATGTGTGTGTGTGTGCGTGTGCGTGTGTGTATATATATATATGTGTGTGTGTATGTGAATATGAAATAGATTATTAAAAATTTATAAAGGTTTTAATATTAAAAAGGGTTTTAATCTAAAATATATATTTAAAGTTTAACATGCTAATTAACATATTAAAATGTAGTATAAGTTCAAGTATTTTATAAAAAGATTATATTTTATATAAATGTTATTATTATTTACAATACTAAATTAACAAAAATATTTATTAATAATAAAAATATATATAAATACATTAAACGTATTTTTAGTTTAAAAATAACCTTTAAAAAAATCTCTATCTAGTTTATATAATTAAACGTATTTTATATAATTAAAATAATATTATTTATGATAAAACTTTGCTAAATAAAAGTGATACTACTAAATAATAAAAATAATAATATAATAAGTAAATAGATAACTTTCGTAAGGACACACTCGATCATCAAATTCCCGAATCTCTATCTAGTTTTAGATTCGTGTAAGGCCTCGTTACCGGTAGCCCTACTTTGGTGTTGGATTTACTCATAAACGCAGTTCTTAATATCAGAGTTAATTAAAACATTCGCGGAACATTAAAACATTCATAAAACATTACATATAAATCCATAACTTTGTCTTAATAAAACATATTGTCTTTCAATTCAATTATAAATACTAAAACGTCTTTAAGTCTTCATATGCCAGACTTTATTCTTCTGCCACGTGCCCTCATCAAGCGAGCTGCCTCATCCTACTCACCTGCGTGCATACTAAAAGTCAGCTACGCTGAGTGAGTTATAGTTAATCACATATCATATAATACATACACTTACCTTCAATCATGCATCCGAAGATACATAATAATTACTTTTCTAACTTACTTTCATTACATAATTTCATACGTATATTCATACTTTATTACTTTCATACTATATAGTTACTGTCCATTCTATCTCAGATATTATTAGGGTCTGGTCCCTCTTTCCTTTGTCTATCTCAGATATTTTAGGGTCTGGTCCCTTTCTTGTCTATCTTAGATATTATTAGGGTCTAGTCCCTTTTTTCCTTTGTCTATCTAAGATATTTTAGGGTCTGATCCCTTTCTTGTCTATCTCAGATATTAGTAGGGTCTGGTCCCTTTTTACTTCTCTATCTCAGATATTATAAATATCTGGGTCTGGTCCCTTTCTTCTCTATCTCAGATATTATTAGGGTCTGGTCCCTCTTTCTTCATCTTCGTACATATTGTCTTTACATACCCATAACATACATACTTTCTTTAATCATTCATACATATTCATATATTGTACATATATATGTCATACACATTCATCTATCATATACATACCTCCCTTGTTGGCATGTGCAATATCCAAAGATCGTTCACGTACCGACAAGCTTTCATTCACATTTAAGATATACATACATAACATATAAACCATATAAGGCATACACTTACCAGTTAAGGTAAGTGTATTAACTATCACATCGAGTATGCACACTGCCCCGAAAACATAACAAGGAAATGGGGCTAGAAACTCCCCTGAATACGGTTACGTTCACCGTTAATGGTAATTCCTTTCTTCAGTTGTGCACGGCTGACTGTATAATAATTACACGTATCAATTAACTATCACTACTCATATCATCTTTCTAGTCTTAGTTATTACCCACAACGAACGGGGGTCCGGGGCAGCGCCCCTGACAGCGAGGTCTAGGGGCAGCAGCCCCTTGCAGGGTCCAAGGGGCAGAGCCCCTGGCTGGGGTCAGCTTGGAAAAATTTTATTTTCAATAACTGTCTTAACACATTTTCCATTAGGATTTTAATTCATTATTTAACTCTCCTGTATTCGCAAGCGGTCATAACTGTAAGCAAACATACGTGTAAGCGCACTTAACTTAAGCGAACTTTACTTAAGCGAACTTATACAGCAGCGAAGTTAACCAGTAGCGAACTTATATAGGCGAAGTTTACAATAGGCGAACTTGGCATGCTGCGAACTTAGCTTGGCGAACTTATTTACAGGCGAAGTTATAGCCAGCGAACTTAATATCTGGCGAACTTGACTAGCAGCGAACATACTTGGCGAACTTTCTTGCAAGGCGAACTTAAGCTTGCAGGCGAAGTTGTTCATTTGCAGCTACGGCTCATCCCGAAAACCCCTATAATCATCTCAGTTTTATTGTTTAATTCTTGGTTATGATTTTAACCAATCCGCGATCATTCCTTTGGTCATTTTTGATAAAGATTCGGCCCGAAACGCATAAAGGTTGGACCTTTAAGCTAAAACGTTCCAAACTTGATCTTAGGGTTTTCTTTTTAATCGAGCCGCACAGGTTTATGGGTTCATTAGGTTCGTTTTATCATCAAGTCTACAACTTTACGTTTCGTTTATACCCGATCTACTCTCGTTCTAAGTTTCACGACTAAACGTTTATAAAAACGTAAACTTTAAGGTAAAAGACATACCTTTACGTGCTTGTTTGATCTTGGTTAGCTTGTTTAGGAACTCTAGATCTTGTATAAGACTCGAATAACGAAGATCTAATCACAACTAACGTTTACTCGCTCTCAGATCTCGCTCGTCTCTCTCTCTCTCTCTGCCGTATATGGTGTGGGGTGTGTGTGTGTTTTGGAGTGTGTAGGCAATATGGATGAATGGAATGAGGATTAGGATTTTAGGGTGGTTTAACGGGTATTTATTTCCCTTAAAGCCCATGGACCTAAGGCCCGTTCCCTTTAATCCATCTTAATTAGTCCAAGTCCATGATCTTTATTAATACCGATTAATTATTTAGGCCCAATAACTAAACGCGACTTTCTTTTATTAAATATGAAAATTTAGGATGTTACAGTTCGTTATTAAATTCATATTTATTTCCGAAATTATTGCTACTTAGGATTTGTTGGGTCTATATTAGTTGATTTGTACTTGGTTTACGTTTGTTTTGTATTTGGTTTTGGGTCAATGTGTAAACCAAGATCTCTATGATCTCGGTGGGTTTTGGGCTTTTGTTGGGCTTAGTTGTAGTCCCTATATATACATGTGTTGTATCTAGGGTTAGGTTGGCAGTTCATAATAATTGTTGAACGTGTGTTTGTGTAACAAAGTGCTTAAGCACCCGACGTTAATATACGTGTGTTTTGAAGCATCTCCTGGTGTTCTTTACGTGTTTTGATTGTTTGACTTGAATCATCTCGTGTTATATTCCGCAATAACAACGAGATCGTTGATATCACATTGAAAGATCCGTTCTAAGGACTTACAATTGGTATCATAGCCTATTGACCTATTCTAGGCTCGGTTGTGATATCATAGATTCAAGGATTTAGTGTACTAATCATCTTGGTGATTTTGGTGTTTGTTTTGTCAGTGAACAATACGTCGGAGAAGGTAGGGTATTTTTGGTCAAAGATTGAGTTAGTTTGGAAACAGTTTAAATGACTCAAATCATGGGATTTAGTTGGTTGCCAGTTTTAATCAGTTAAACTTGTTCTCGGGCATTTTAGATTGTTCTCGGGGTTATTTAAGGGATCTTGGCCAAATAATCGGGTTCCTGGACAATTTATCATCGTTTTCGGCTTGATCTGTGTATTTTTGGTTAAACTCTTGAGTTCTCGGTAAAATTTGGTAGTTCTCTGCCACATTTAAGGGTTCTCGGTCAGATTTAGGTGTCTTATGTTAAATTTGACTGTTCTCGGTCAACACTTGTTCTCGGACAATGCTCGTTCTCGGTCAATAGGTGTTCTCTGCCATTTATCCTGGTTCTCGGCTGGATCATCTACTTGGGCCTTATCAATTTTGGGCCTTAGTTTAATTAATTAATACATTACTTGGACTTTGTTTACTAGACCAGTACCACTCTTATAATTAAAATTGACCAAATAACTAATGGATCATCTAATGCCACACTGCATCAAGAGTTGGACTCCATAATGGGAACTACCACTCGTATACCTTGTTTGTTGTCTCATGAGGGATTTAGCGAGTGGAAGTTTAGGTTTGAAAAATTCGTTAAAATGAAAGATGCCAAGGTTTGGAGAAGTATTATTAGATTTCCTCAAGTTATCACGTACTAACGTGAAAATCTTGAGGAGTTGTTGTGAAACATGTTGAACTATATGATGATTCTGATTTTGAAAAGGTTGAAAAGGATGACAAAGGCACTCTCACCTGAGATTTCCTTGGGATTTAGAGAACTACAGTATGCTAAGGCACTGTGGGAAGCCCTGATTGAAGTATATGAGGGTAATGAGGACATGAGAAGAAGTCGTCAAGATCTCTTGCGACAGAAGTTCAACATGTTCAATTAAAATCTGGGAGAGTCGTGGGAAACTCAGCTGCACAGGTTCATAACCCTTGTGACTGAGATGAGATATGAAAATATCAATCTGATAGCCGCTGAAATAAACAATAAACTCGTGAATTCCCTGCCTCAAAGCTGGGATATAAATGTTGCGGTTTTTAAGAAGTCGAAAGATCTCAATAGGCTAACACTGTCAGAAGTTATGGAAATCATCAAGGCTTGTGACATGGATGACAAGCAACGTGCCATAAACCATGCAAATTCTTACAATGCAGCTGGCTACAATCCTACTTCCAACAATGCACTCATTTCACAAGAAAACTTCTTAATGTTCAAAGCTACTCAAGGGCACCATAACTGGCAGTATCAACCTCAGAACAACTTCTCAATGTTCAAATCCGTTCAAGGTCAACTCTCTCAGGCTCCACCACAACCAGCTCCAGTGTTCTTTCCTAAATCTGCTCAACCATTTGCTTCTATAGTCAAACCCCAGACATCTGTTGCTTCTTCTAGTTAGAGTTCTAGTCAGATTCACTCCATTTCAAAGGAAACTCAGGAAAACATTGCTTTGATGGCGGGGTTCATGAACTGTTACAACGCCTTTCTTGCTAGAGATCTGGTTCAACCAGTAGTAGCTGCTGAGCTAGATCAAATTCATCCTGATGATGTAGAAGAAATGGACATTTCTTGGCAAATCGCCATGGCAGTGTTTCGTGCAAAGAAGTTTACTAAAAGAACTGGCAAAAAAAAACTAGAATGTGCCAACAAATCAAAAGGTGGGATTTAACAAGGATACTCTGAGGTGCTACAATTATCACCAGCCGGGTCACTTTGCTCGTGAATGTACTAACCTAGCGAAAGAAGGAAATAAAGAAAGAGCACTGGTCCCGGTGGGAAATGCTAGAGGTGAAAGTGGGGCAGGTACGGGTAAAGGTGAACGGTGTTTTATAGCTCAATAGTTCTCCTGGACTGATCAAATGGCTGCTCCCAACATAAATAATCAGACTGCAAATTTTGCTCAAACTGAAGATACTGAAAAAGAGAATGTTGTTGAAGAACAAGTGAAGGAGCTTCAATTTGCTTTCATGTCTTTCACTCCATCCAACTCATCCGAGGTAAGTTATCAATTATGTTCTCAAGCATGTATTAATAAAGTAGATCTTTACAAATCTTATAACAATAACCTGCTTAGAGAAATGGAAGCAATAAAATCTGAAAATCTTACTCTTAAGAAAAATGAAAAAGCTTTCAGATATAAAATTGAGGCACAGAAAAATGATTTTCCTAAACTTCAATCAGATTTTAGTATAAAATGCTGTCATCATCTGGATGCTAAACAGAAAATCGTTGAGTTAACTGCTATACTGGAGGCCTCTAAATTAGAATTTATAAATTTAACTGATAAATTTAATAGAGCTGAATTAGATTTTAAAAAATTCAAAGGCTCCAGTACTGTTGTTAACTCCATGATTGAGAATCAATTATGGTGGAAAGAAAATGTTGGTGAGGGGATTGGATATAGATCTGTACCCCCTCCATACAACGAGAATTACACCAATCTTCGTCTTACCAAAGAGTAGAAAGAAACGGTAAAAACCATGAAATATGGTAAGAACAATGAGAATGGCCAAGTTGCTCCTGATTCAGTAAAAGCTACTGAGTCAACCTCAAGGGTGAATGATACTAATATGTTTGCCTCATTTTCAGAGAAAGTAATCGTTGAGGATTGGACTCATGTGTTTCAAATAATAAAGACATTAATTCTGACGTTTCTTTAAAATTACCTGTTTTGATTATGTTATTTTGATTGTTTGTGTGGGCTCTGGTTTTAAGAGCAAAGACAATTGTGTGGTTGATTCTGTTAAAATTTAATTTCTGGTGATGTGGTTTTTAATAAGTTTAAAAATACAAAAAATTCTAATAAATACTCGTCGCCTAAGTTTGTTAAAGAGGGATGCTCTAATGATCAAAAAGGTGATAAACCAAACAATGTGTCGAGTAGTAAACACCAAGCCAAGCAAACTGGTCCACACAATAGGTCCAAACAAGGAGTTGACCACAATGAATTTCATATAAAACGTCAAACGTGTTTTAACTGTGGCACTCCTGGTCATATCTCTAGAAACTGTCCACACCGTCCATATGTCCCATATTATAGATTCTATTAGAGGAATATGCCTCGTAATATCTATCGATGAAACTTCGGGTCTCACCAGGCAAATCCCTCTGACGGTAATTGGAACTGAAACAAATCTGGTAGGTTTAGTCCTCATCAGGCCAAGCCTAACATATTTCGTAAGGGTTTTAGACACACTGCTTCGGTCTCAAAAACCAACTCGGTTTCTGGACCGAAACATGTTAGGAAGACAAATTCATCTGTGTCTCCCACTCGCAAACCAGAGACTAAGCCATCCATTCGTATAAATAACAGTAAATCTTATAAAGGTAAACATAAGTGGTTGCCTAAGTCTCCGGTAAAATAGGCATCTAATTATATATTAGATAATAGGGAAGATATGTCATGGAAACCCGTGACAAGTGTAGATGAATCAGGTTTACCCGGTGTTATCATGGACTGGGTACCAAAGTCTAACAAATCTCGCACATCGTGTAAGAACAGCTATAGAGGAATATCATCAGACCTTGGTATGTTGATAGTGGCTGTTCCTGACACATGACAGGAGATATTTCCCAATTACACGACATTCAAATCTTTATCGGTGGGTATGTTTCCTTTACGGGAGGAGAGAAAGGGAAGATTACATAGAAGGGTACTGTAAGTAATGGTGTCCTAAAATTTGAGAATGTTAATTTTGTTCCTGAATTAAAGTACAGTCTACTGAGTGTGTCGCAGATCTGTGATAAAGGTTTTTCACCTCATTTCACTAATAAAGAGTGTCTGATTTTAAAACCAAGTATCATCATACCAGAAGATTAGGTTCCGGTTAGATCACAAAGAAAAGATAATGCTTATGTGATCGACATGAACAAAAATGTTACTGATGAAATAACATGCTTGTTTTCAAAAGTATCAGAACATAATGACATGCCCTGGCATCGTCGTCTTGGTCATGCAAATATTAAAATCTAAGTCGTTTTGCTAAAAATGACTTGGTGCGTGGTTTACCCGTCAAAGATTTTGTTACTATTGAAAATGCGTGGTTTGTGCTTTGGGTAAATATAATCGTAAATCTCATAAGCCAAAACTGGTTAACACCATTTCATCAGTCTTTCAGTTGTTGCATATGGACTTTTTTTTGGTACCGTTCATGTTTTGAGTTTTTCTCACAACTCTTATTGTCTTGTTATTACTGATGATTATTCACGTTTTACTTGGGTGTTTTTCTTGTTAAATAAGAGTAAAACTGCAGAATTGATCACACACTTCGTGGTGCTTATGGAGAATCAACTCAACTTAAAGCTGAAGGGTATTCGATGTGACAATGGCACAGAATTCAAGAATTCTACACCGAACCATTTTTGTGCAGAAATGGGGGTACTTCGACAGTACGGTTCATCTCGGACAACGCAACAAAATAGTGTTGCTGAACGGAGGAACAAAACTTGCATTAAGGCGGAAAGAACCATGGTGTGTGATTCAAAACTACCATTGTTTTTCTGGGCTGAGGCTGCTAACACAGCATGTTATGTTCAAAAATCGGCAACTGATCAAAAAGTCTCAAATGAGACTCAATATGAGATTGTCTACAGTCACAAGCCCACAGTCGCTCACTTTCGGGCGTTTGGTTGTCCATGCACTCTGTTGAATATTGAATCGACTCCAAAGTTTGGGGCCAAACCTGATGATTGTTATTTTGTTGGGTATGCTGGTCGTTCTGCCTACAGAGCCTATAACAAGTCAACTAAGTAGATAGTAGAATCATATGATGTGCGTTGGTTGGAAGAGAACGAGATTGGTGCTCGTGTTGGTCCCGACTGGTTATTCGATTACAATGAACTGTTTAGACCTTTCAACGTACTTCTAGTTGATGATACGTATATATCAGGTGACGGAGTCTCAAATTATGCTAATGAGGAAGAAGACGTACCTGCTGACACTTACATGTCTCCAGTTCTAGGTATTGATCCTTTGAGTCACTAGATACCACTCAGCCATTGTCGGACAATCAACAAGGAACGGTTACCGAAACTGTGTCTTCGCCAACACCTGCCGTCAACACTACATCAGTTAAGCGGGAGAGTCCGATTCGTCAAATTTTCGGAAGTAATTTATTTAGAGATGCCATTCGTAATAAATACATTTCCAGTACCTTGTACTCACACAGTTCGGCGACGTCTGGATGGAAGAACCCTCTCACTGAAACTCTTGAAGATCTATCAAACTTACCTTCCACTAGTTCTTTTCTTGGGCAATCAATTCCGTTAAGAATTCAGCGATATCATCCAATTGACAATGTCATAGGTCCTCTTGAAACATGGGTGTCCACCAGAAGTCAGACCGGACACATCAACAGTTGTTTGTTCTTTTGTTTTATTTCTCAAATTGAGCCTAACTCAGTAGAAACGGTACTTCAAGAACCAAGTTGGGTGGATACTATGAATGAGGAATTAAATCAGTTTGATAAGCTCAAAGTTTGGAGATTGGTCAAGCTACCAGTTGAAAAAAAAAGTGTTAGATACAAAATGGGTCTTCCGAAACAAGCAAGATGACACGGGAGTTGCTGTTCGAAACAAGGCACGGATCATCGTTCGTGGTTTTTGTCAGGTTGAAGGCTTAGATTACACTGAGGTGTATGATCCTGTGGCTCGACTTGAAGCCATTTGGATTTTTCTGGCATACGCTTCCTACATGGATTTCACGGTATATCGAATGGATGTCAAAATTGCATTTCTGTATGAAGAAGTTAAGGAGGAGATTTATGTGGATCAGCCACCAGGGTTTGTTGACTCAAAGAATCCAGCTCATGTCTACAAGTTAGATAAAGCACTATATGGTGTTCATCAAGTGCCTCGGGCTTGGTATGCAACCTTGACCTCTCATCTTCTGGGGCACGGTTACAAGAGAGGAACTATTGATCAAGCCCTGTCCCTTAAAATTGTTGGGAAAGATTTGATTCTAGTCCAGATTTATTTAGTTACGCTGACCGCTTAAAGTTTCGGCCGTTTGACATTTTTTCCGCTTTGGCCTATAAGAGCGACTACTATGGTCAGGAATCGTCCCAGAAAGGAATACCATTTTCCATTTGATTCTAGAAATTGTTTTGCCAATGCCCGACTCACAGTTCTCTCACCCTTCCAGTTTGAACTTGTCATACTCCCTTGCTTCAAGGTGAAGGTATAAAAACAAATAAGGGAATTCTTAAGGAATTTCCCATAAATAAAAGGATAATAAAAATCTAGGGCTTTTATAAAAATTTAAGAGAGAAAATATTTTAAGAATGGGATGTAGCCTTAGAGTTTGTGTGTGTGTGTACATGATTAAATAATAAAATAAATAAATATCGCATAAGTTGTAAACCATTTAAATAAACATATAAGGCCACACATAAGCACGTATAGGGTCCTAAGCATGCTACTAGGCAATTTCTAATGCCTTATCTTAAAGCCTTCCGTTTTGATGCCAATTTGCACACCCCAACCTACTACGGAATATGCTGGGGGTGAACTGTTGGTTCACAACTCACAAAGCACTAACATAAAAATATTAGTGACAATAATTTTATTGAATTTAAACAAATACACATCATCTCAAACAATTACAATTAAAACCAAACAGATAATTCAAAGACATCTTGTGTTTCTTTTATTAAATATCCTAAAGCCCATTCTGTGTGATCTTCAACTTCACTGCAAACCATAAGAATAACCTACAATATGCGTACAAAATAGATATGTTTGTTAATACAGGGTTGAGTAAGTACTCATCAGTTTTGACACTAACTATAATATATAATAAAAACTGCAAATCAATATTGTAAGTATCAACAATTAAATAAGGAGCAAACAATCGGTGTCGTTTGACCAATGTATTGCAAAATGTGCCCGGCTACTATGACGAAAGAAATACAAATAGTGGTGTCAGTTGACCATTGCCATGATAATCAGGCTTTGGATACTAAGATGGTATCAATGAGTATGCTAGAATAAAGGATGGACCTCTTCGAATGCTAGAATAAAACAAATAAGCAAGTAAGCAAATAGCAAATAAGCATTAAATTGATCAACACCACAATAATCATGATTTGCTAGTATGGATAACATGTAGTATGAAAGTATAAATAGGAACGCATAAAGTCCCTAAAAAGGTTTCAAAATCAGTAAAATAAGGGAGTAAATACTCACATTAATGATTTGTGAGTTAAACAATAAAATAAGAATAATAAAAAAATCCAGAGCCTTTAACGTGCTGACTGATCCGACACAAACTAACCTGGAACTTTGAAACATTAAACTAGAACTAAAAAGGAGAACATAGTCGTTGAAATCAGATCAAACGGATGTGTAAATCTCAAGTTATGGGATTTTTAATATTTAAGCGAGCCGGTACTGTTCAGAATCCGAACTTCATGTCGGGAGTCGGCTTATGACTAGGGATGAGCTCGGTACCGTACCGGTATCCAAAATACTGATCCCAAAAATCGCAAATTCTCGGTACCGATACTGAGATAGTACTGGCACCGAAGTTAAAATTTAGGAAATACTGGTACCATACCAATCCCAAAATCAAAACTTTGGTACCGATTCGGTACTGACGGTACCAAATCGGTATCAATTTCGGTACCGTTATAGAATTTTCTCATCCCTAGTTCTGACTAGTACATTCAAATTTCAAACAAACATAAAAGTCTTATGGTCTGAAAGCTAATTCCGATCAGAATATTTAGTAATTAAAAAAATGACTTTTATAACCCTAAATGAGCCGAAAAGCAATTGACCGGCACAACCCCATCAATCTGTAAAATTGATTGAGGGCTTTTTTAAGTTGAATGAAAACAAAAATTTTATCAGCATACAACTTACCCGGAAAGATTATGGAACTATGAGAAAACACGAGTCAAAAGGTCTTGTAGCTTGAAAATCAACAAAGGATTGAAGAACTTAAAGAAATTGAAGAAACTGACAATAGAGGAAGCAAATTTAATGGATTACAGAGATGATGACAGATATTGAAGTAATAATTTATGGTTTTATGACATGCCTTGTTTAAACATTAAGGTTTAAGGCTTGTTTATTAGGAAATAGCTCGTTAAGGAAACGATATAATCAATTAATGACAAAATCGGGTATAATAACTTAGAGGTTTCACTTTAATAACAATTAAACGAGTTTGGAATTTTTATAACATTATCGGACTTATCTTGGGATTTTAGTTTCATTAATTAAGTCAAAACAGGCTCGATATATCCAACTACTGCAGACACAATCAGCCAAGTTTAGGTACACCAAAAAAAAGGTCGAGTGTTTGGCATACATTTATTGATCAAAAGGATATACAAGACAAGACATCAAAGCTAGCTGGGACATAACCCCAAACTAGCTAAGACCCTAAAGAAAGAACAAACAAACTTTACAAAATTGCTAACCCAACTTCTATACAAGAACCTAAAGTTGGGGTTAGCACCAATGCAGTTTCTAAAAGGTAAGGGATCAAATACAAGTAAACAATTCTATACAAAAAATCATCTTGATCTTATGAGAAAGTGTTAGCCCACAAGTTTGGCCCATGAGAAAGTGTTAGCCCAACTGCAAGTCCATAAAGACAGCCCAATAATATTAACTTTTCCGTTATAAAATTAACTTTTCAATAGACATTTAAGCTATAAAAAAACCTTAACACCTTATTAACTTTTCGTGAATACCAGACTCCAAAAACTACAAAGAACAACTTTGATAGCAGCCCACAATCTCAATTGCACTTTTACTCACTAAGAATGGCCACGAAAGCTCGGTAATAACAAAACTTATTTACTATAGTAGTATATTTACATAACTCACGTTAACAAATTAATTTCTATATAGAACCGCTATACATGATTGGCACAAATAAATGACATTAACACTGACCACAACTGTGCGTATGTCACCTTCTCATGCTGTATCAAGAAACTGTACTATCAAAAGAGAAATAGCACAAAGTTCACATGTGAAGACAATGGCGAGGATAAGCAGCCAAAATTCATGTAAGTGGGCATTCTTTAAAACAACTACAAACACTTTTGAGCTTGTTATAAAACAACAAGCGGATTCGTTTTGGTTAGGCTTTATATCGGACCTAAGAAAACCTGTTTTGACCCTTACTAATAATGCGGACGGGTTGATCCAGGTTCAGTTTTATTCCAGATCCGAGCAGAGCCGTTTTGACCTGTTAAAAATGCAGTTAACGCCCACACTGAAAGTAAAACCATCTTTACACATTAGTCGTTACAAAAACGCAATGGGTCCATTTCGATTAGGTTTTACTTCTGACCCGAAAAAAGAAAACGTTTTCACATGATAAAGAATGAAGTACTTCATCCTCACTACAAACAATAACGATTTCACTTATTAATAAGCACAAACGGGTTGATCTATGATCCGAATAAACTAATCTCACCCATCATTAAATTTTAACATTAAATAGAAAGTTCGCTTGGGTCAGAACAAAGTTAATATATGAAACGGCAAATGTGACAATCTTAGTTAAGTTTTATTTATGATCCCAACAATGGTATCAAGTAAGCAGTTAATGGGAAAGGTTCCTGAAAATACTACAAATGAAACATTCATTAGACATTAACATTTTTGTGATCATTCAAACATAACCATTTGGCTTTAATGAGAGTATTTTCTTTTTTGGCCGTTGGTTTTAGATTGAGTAAAGTGTCATTTTCGTTATTGTGGTTTGGCAGATAATGCGAATTTAGTCTAAAAGTTTATTTTTTGCATATGAACCACCCACGTTTTCCAGTTCTTGTCAGTTACATCCAAATCACTAACCCCGTTTTGCAGTTCTTGTCTGTTCACTATTTCTTTATTATAATACTTATTTCAGCAAACGATAGTTTTATCCCTGTGGTTTGTTCAAATTTGTGGTTTTAGTCCAGTAGTTTCAAATTTGCAATTCTCTTCCCTATGGTTTTATTTCACTTGCACTTAAACTCGAATTCACTAAACTCGTTAAGTCGGGTCCTTAAACCCATTAGTGTGCCCTTCACGTGAAGGACAATTTTGTTCCTTCTTTTTTCCTTTTTCCCCAAATACACCCTAGCCCCTCAAGTGTAGGGGCTTGCGAATTAGAACTGAGGTTTTTTTTGGTGAGAAAAATGACAAAACTGGTCGTCACGTGAGGGGCACACAGATGGGTTAATAAATCCGGGTTAATTGAAAGTGAAATGAAACTATAAGGACGGAAATTACAAACTTGAAACTACTTGACTAAAACCGCAGATTTGGACAAACCACAAGGACGAAAACCGCAGTTCACTGAAATAAGTATTATAATAAAGAATGGTTAAAAGGCATGTCTACCCCTGACTTAACGATTAAATTTAACGGGTTAGTGATTTGGATGTAATTGGCAAGAATTGGGAAACGTGGATGGTCCATATGAAAAAAAATAATCTTTCTGGACTAAATTCGCATTATTTACGATACCATAAGGACGAAAATGGCACTTAACTCGTGTTAGATTTATTATGCTTGTTTTTTTTGTTTAATCTCCATAGGAGGGTAGATGGGCGGATATGATACACAAGTTTGAAATAAAGTGCATGCGACAAGTATTAAAGTAACAACTATTAAAGTGATAATATTATCATTATCATATAAATTCCAAGTACACAAGTTTAAAATAAAATGACATCATGACCAAACAAACTAACTATTACAACCTTTTATTAAATTAACCTAAGGGAAATCTAATTGTCTTCGATCTTGGTAAATAAATCGAACTATTGTACTTGTAGCATATATAAAATAAAGGTCAACTACGATTAGTTAGTGAATTTCCCATAAGTTTGATGTTATATAATATGAGGTAAAATCCATACAATTTCATGAGACAAGTATGATAATTCAAGCATAGATGAATTGTGTAAAAATACAAATGAGGCCCTTTTCTATTTGACATTAAGTCAAAATAGTAAAGGGAGCATATGCTCATACTTATTGAGGACGGGGATGAGGATGAGGATGAGGATGAGATACCAACAAACCATAAAAACTGTAAACACATAATCATGTAACATTTAGCAAGTAATTAACACACAAGTCAATGTATGAATTGTAGTTTTTGAGGCAATAAGGCTAAACTAAATTGTTTTCCTAGGTTATATATGCTACTCCTAAAATATGTAATATAGTAAAATGGGGTGTGAGAAACTCACATGTTAAATAAGCGAGACGAACAAATAAGCGTAAAATGGCATTAAGCGAGTCAACCGATAAACTTTGGTTCAACGAGCGACCCTATCAAAATGAGGTGAAGGAAAAATAAGATAAATGTGACTGTTATGATCGGTTTATAATTCTTAAATGAAAAGTTTGTTAAAAATATATATTTTTTTATTTATTGATATAAGTTGAATGAAAAAAGGTTAAGGCTATGTGTAGTGTAGGGACTACAAATTGGGCGAATTGCAACACGTGGCGCCCAATCAGCAAAGAGTATGAATTTATTTTTAGGGTGTAATGGTGTTGTAGGCAAACACACACACACAAGCACATATATAATAATAATATTTAATTATTATTATCAGCACATTTCGCCCGACAAATAGTTGCCCTCCCCTCTCTTAGGTTTAAGTTAATTTATTTTAGTATTTGGAAAAGCATAGGTTATAATAATTATTAGTAAGTTTAAATGTGTTTGGTTCGTTTTCGAATCGAACAGCCTCCAAGAAAACGGTTTAAACGAGCTGTTTGTTTTTGTCGGACAAGAACTCGGTTTGGAGTTGGATTTGTGTCAAACATGTTTTGAATGATAAAATGAAATGACATGGTAGAAAAAGTTTTTCTTGTTTATTAGTTTGCAAAAGTTATTTTTAAAAATAAAGCTTTTTGTAAACCGAACTTAAACAAGCCGATTAACAAAGAATGACACACCACCATGAATGTCAATTGTTTTTATATCATGCTTACGATCAAAATGTGTTAACAAAACAGAAAATAATAATTGCCCGAGGATAGATACACAAAAGAAAAAGAAAGTGTTCTTGAACCGTTGTTTTTAAAAGTGAAACTAAGACTTTAGCAAAATTCCACTAGCAAGGGAGCAGTTGAATGTGAATTGGGTTGTGATAAAGGCTTTGCATACGCTTAAATGTTGTATATATAGGCCAAGAATAGTTAATAACAAGGCTAGAGAGAGTTAATTACAAAGCTAGTCATAAGGCTAGTCTTTGGGGCTTGGATCAAGGGAATTTAATAACATCTAACCAATTTGTTGATCAAGGAAGTTTCTAGCAAATTACATGAAATGGAACTTTGGATTAAATTTATAACATCATAAATAATAAAATATCATTGTAAACATAAACATCATAATGAACATACATACTTAGTAAATTCACCATTTTATTAATAAATGGAAATATGAAAAATATCAAATTTTAAAATGGGTCAGGTTCTAGGATTTGAAAAATTACGAATGTTACAGGATTCACAACTTTTGAAAATTTCATACCGAAATTAATAAAAAAAATTAAGAAAAGAAATATACTATGACATGTAGTCGATTTAGTAAAAACAAAAGTGTTAGAACCTTATTTTATTTAAAATAATACAATAACATAGATCTTCTACTAACTCGAGAAATGCTACAAGTATGTGAACAACAATAGCAGATTTAAAATTTTGAGGGCAGGGTCCATTCATGCACCATAAAAGGTTTTTGTCAATTATTGAGAAGTCTGAACTTAATCAAGCACACCACAATAACGGGTTTCTAAAATTTGGAATATTCTCGAGGATATGCTGTAACATCCCGTTTCCAGTCTCGATTAATAAAATAATAATATGAGTTATTATGAGTTGGGCTAGTGTTGTGTCAAATAAAAATGGGTAATGAACTTGGATTAATAAGAAAAGAAGAAACACCATGGGCTTAAGCCCATGACCCATAATATATAAACCACAATTACTCCCTAATCCATTCATTCCACCCATTCCATACACCATCCAAAACACACACTTAAACTCTCTCTCATACTTCTCTCTTTCTCTAACCGAAACCAAGAAGGAAAACCGAGCATTTATCCGAGGTATGAATAGTATGACCGTATATGGATCCAAACCCACTAGATCTAGTCGGGAAACGACGAGCCGACACCCTTAACCGTCAAAGTCACGAGATCCGGATGGAATCGGGTATAAACCGATCAAAAGACGAGCTTAGGGGTCACCCTAGCTCAGATCTGGATCGAACGGGATGAAAAATGGTGAAAAACGGGGTAAAATACGCTTTTCTGGCCACCGCCCGGTTTTCCGGCACGGCGACGCCGGAAAGGTGGCGTACGAGAATAAGAGGTGTCGGATAATGTTTCTAACATTCTCTGCCCTAACCCTAATTCATTAACGGAAGAATAACGAATTAGCAAGCAATTCATTATGCCCATTTGTTAAGAAGAAATAACGAATTAGCAGCAGTTCATTAAGCCATTCATTAAGTAATTTGTTAACCGGGAACTGACGAATGAACCTGTAACATCCCAAAAATTTCTAAAAATAATAGTAAATATATTATTTATTTACGGTAGGAAAGTTTACTTGGATTAATAGATAAATAATTAAAGATGGAAAGGATAAGTAGGCTTTTTAGATGGAATTAGTTATGGACTAAAAAGGAAAGATGTGCCTTAGGTCCATGGGCTTAAGGGAGTATAAATATCTCCTTAAACCCTAATTCTTTCCATTTCCATCCATCTTACCCATAATATTCCCTACACACCATAAAACACACATTTAAACACCACCATATGCGGCCGTGAGTAAGAGGAAGATCAAAGACAAAAATCCGAGCCTAGATTCTTGTAAAGCTTGGATGTTTAAGCAAGATACAAGATTTAAGTTCATAACCAAGATAACCGTGTGACCTAACGAGCACATAACGGTATGTCCTTGATCTTAAAGATTACGTTTTTATGAACGAATAATCGTAAAACACAAACCTAGAGTAGATCAGGTCTAGACCAATCATAAAGACGCAAACTTGATGTTAAATATGGACTTAATCTACTCATTAGCTAAGGACCTAGCTATAATGGGTTTAAAACCGATAAATATTTAAGCTTTAAACCTAAAACGGGTTTGAATGTATTAAAGGTTCGAGCTTTATGCTGAAAAACGGGTTAAATCTTGATGATGAGTTGATAACGGGTGCAAAACAGTTATGGAGAATAGGTAGAAGGTGGTTAAAAGAGTAATTTTGGACCGTTAACCGTTAATGGAGCCTAGAATTGATTTAAAGATAGAAAATATGAGCTGATAGCATCAGACAAGAGAACTCGGTCAATATGAGACCTCGGTTAATGAGAGTTCTCGGCGACCTGGGCTCTCGGTGACCAGAGTTCTCGGTCACTAAGGGTTTTCGGTCAGACCATGGGTTCTCGGTCAACGCAAGGGTTCTCAGTCAACATGGGTTCTCTTCCTTGAGTTCTCGGCCACATGGTTCTCTGTTGACTTTGGGCCTGACCAGTTAGGCCCAAATGCCTTCATGGATAGTTGGGCTGACCTAACTAAGTCAACAAGTTATTAAGCCCATATTCTACCTAAAAAAAACTAGCCCATCATCATAGAATTAAACAACAAGGCCCAACTTAGAAAATATATTGGTTAACTAAAATACCGACTAGATTAATTATGCGGTTAATTAACGAATATATATATATATATATAACAGTTAGACGTGCACAATTAAAGAAGGGGGTAACGATTAACGGCGAACACAACAGGATCCATGAGAGTTTCTAGCCCCATTTCCTTGTTATGTTTTCTGGGATATGTGCATACTCGATGTGAACTGTTAATACACTTACCTTAAGTGGTAAGTGTATGCTATAATGATTGATGTGATAGTAAGTATGATGTTATGAATACATGTTTGTCAGTGCGTGAATGATCTTTCGGATATTGCACGTACCGCCAATGGAATGATCTCTAAGTGGTTATTAGTGTGTGTAAATGTTATGATGTAACATGGTTATTATGTAAATGATGTAATGAATGAGAGTGTGTTGTAGACGAGTTGAGGTAGAGTGTGATAGAAGTGGAAAGGGTCGAGTAAGGGTGTTAGTGGCATAACGTGAGTGCGTGGTAGGGCAAGCCTATACGTGTATCTGTTATTAAGTGGCATAACGTGAGTGCGTGGTAGGGCAAGCCTATACGTGCCTCTGTTATTAAGTGGCATAACGTGAGCATGTGAGAGGGCAAGCCTCTATGTGCTTCCGTAAAAGTGGCTAAGACGTTAAGGACAGTCAAGTGGTTAAGTGGTAAGGTGAGCAGGATAGATAGACGGCTATGTGTCTTCGGACACGTATATAAATGCATGAGGTGGTTGTATAGTAAGTTGCTTAATTAACTAGAACTCACTCAGCGTAGCTGACTTTTAGTATGCACGCAGGTGAGCAGACTAAGGAGCTAGCATAAGGATGGCATATGGCATGGATTGAACGGCTGACATCTAAAGATGGAAGAAATGATGTTTTAAATATGACGCTTTATGTTATGGTTTTAAAGGAAAGATTAAATGTTTTGTAACAAATGATTGATGTTTTATATTTCACGAAAAGTTTTAATAAACTCTGATTTGTAGAACTGTGTTTATGAGTAAATCCGACGCTAAAGTAAGGCTACCGGGAATGGGGCCTTACAGAACCCTCAGTTCGTTATAAAAGCTAGTTCATTATAAAGGCCAGTTCGTTATAAAGGCCAGTTCATTATAAAGGTCCATTCGTGAAGAAATAACGAATGTGTCCATTCGTTATGAGAGAACACATTCTTTAAGGAATAACGAAGGAGTCCATTCGTTAAAGGACCGGATGACGAACTAAAGTTTGAAAGAATGACAGAAAGGTCCTTGGACTTAAGATAAATGGATTATATACATAGAAACCCTCGAACTTTATGAATTAGAAAATAAAACATTAATTAAAAATTCAAATGAAAAATGTGTTAAGACAGGTCGACCCCAGCCAGGGGCTCTGCCCCTTGGACCCTGCTAGGGTCTGCCACCCATAGAACCCCGCTTCTAGGGGTGCTACCCCCGGACCCCCGTTCATTGATGGTTATAACTAAACTAGAAACACGATATGGGTAGTGATAGTAATTGATACGCGTAATTGTTATACAGTGAGTCGCACACAACTAAAGAAAGGAATAACCATTAACGGTAAATGTAACCGAGTTCAGGTGAGTTTCTAACCCCATTTCCTTGTTATGTTTTCGAGGTTGTGTGCATACTCAATGTGATTGTTAATACACTTACCCTAAATGGTAAGTGTATGTTATGATGATTGATATGATAGTATGTATGTATATTATGAATGTATGCTTGCCGGTACGTGAATGATCTTCGGATATGTAAGGCCCCGTTACCGGTGCCTCACATTTGGACTTTGGATTTACTCATATACGCAGTTCGTTATATCAGAGTTAATTAAAACATTTCGCGGAAGTAATAAAACTTAAAACATTCATTACAATCATCCAAAATCTTGTCTTTTAAAACATAACATAAAATATAGTAATAAACATCATGACAAATCTTCGGATGCCAGTCTCGTCCAATCCTGCCATGTGACCGCCTCAAGCCAACTGTCTCAATTTATTAACCTGCGTGCATACTAAAAGTCAGCTCCATTGAGTGAGTTCTAGTAATCACATACCATACAATACATTCTTATATTGCGTACTCAACTTTTTTTACTTTCTTTCATACATACATAAGTATATATACTTTCATTCTTACTTTACATACATACTTATACGTTTTAAAGAGCCTTCGCATTATAACCTCACAGATATTATTAGGGTCTGCCACCCTTAAAGAGCATCTCGCTCTATAACCTCACAGATATTGTTAGGGTCTGCCACCTTCCTTCACATATATTTTTAGGGTCTACCACCCTCCTTCACATATAATATTAGGGTATGCCACCCTCCTTCACAGATATTATTTGGGTCTGCCACCCTTTACCGTAAATTCCTCATATCATACTTTCCTTTTCTTTTTATAGATT